>NC_081433.1:59683594-59983594 GCF_949786415.1 Peromyscus eremicus
AAGGTCCAGCTAATCAAAGTATTGAAATCCAGAAACCAAAAGCCCCCTTTGGCTGCCCTAATTAACCCATCCAATTAAAATTAAATACCTCATCCTAAAACAGGGTTTCCCCTTTTCCCTTTATAAACTGCCATCTTCCTATGTGCCAAGTCTGTCTCCTTTCTATCCAGAGTCAGTCCTTTGTCCCTATGGGACAAATACCCTTTGTAGTGGTATTTGCTCCACCCATGAGCTTGGGCTATACATGCCTGAAAGGGGCAGTTCTTCTTGCCTTTATATGTGATCTTTTCAAAGGAGAGAGAGAGGGGTCATGTTCTTCTTCTTGGCATGATTGGATGGCCAGATGCATTCGTTCCTGGACAGAACAGAAGATGACTTCAGCTGTTTACTCAGTTCTGTATTTGTGAGTGTATTTCCTCAATTCATATCTTAATAAATTTTTTAAAAGATTTATTTATTTATTATGTATACAGCGTTCTGTTTGTATGTATGTCTGCACACCAAAAGAGGGCACCAGATCTCATTACAGATGGTTGTAAGCCACCATGTGGTTCCTGGGAATTGAACTTGGGACCTCTGGAAGAGCAGTCAGTGCTCTTAACCTCTGAGCCACCTCTCCAGCCCCTTAATAAATTTTTATTACCCATTAAATAGACTCATGTGATTGATCTTAACAAGTGACAATGAATTAGTACATTTTGCTAGTACCTTAGAAGGGGACAAGGACACAAGGACTTAAATAGTCCAAGAGAATTATCAGCTGAAGCTAAGAAGGAATTGGCTCTAGTAGAAAAGAAAATACAAGAGGCACATGTGGATCCTGTGAATCCAGGACTTAACTGCATTCTGGTTACATTACCCTCCAGACATTCCCCTACAGAGATTTTGATGCAGAGGGAAGATATTATATTGGAATGGATATTTCTTTTTTAAAAAAGATTTACTTATTTATTATGTATATAGTGTTCTGCCTGCATATATGCCTGCATGTCAGAAGAGGGCATCAGATCTCATTATAGATGGTTGTAAGCCACCATGTGGTGGCTGGGAATTGAACTCAGGGCCTCTGGAAGAACAGCAAGTGCTCTAAACCTCTGAGCCATCTCTCTAGCCCCTGGAATGGGTATTTCTACCACATAAACTGAGTAAGAAATTAAAGACATATGTGGAAAAGATTTCTGATTTGATTAAAAAGGAAAATGAAGACTTTGTCCATTGACAGGTATGGATCCAGCAGAAATTGTAGTACCTTTAACTAATGAGGAAATTTCCTCTTTATGGAATGATAATGAATATTGGCAAAGAGCTTGCAGTAATTTTTTGGGAGAGATTAACAACTGTTATCCAAAAAGCAAGAGAATAGGTGGGTGGTGGTCGCACACGCCTTTAATCCCAGCACTCAGGAGGCAGAGGCAGGTGGGTCTCTGTGAGTTCGAGGCCAGCCTGGGCTACAGAGCGAGTTTCAGGAAAGGCGCAAAGCTATACAGAGAAACTCTGTCTTGAAAAACCAAAAAAAAAAAAAAAAAAAAAAAAAGAGAGAGAGAGAATAGAATACATAAAAAGAACCGATTGGATCTTTCCTCACATTGTAAGGCAAAAACCAATCTCTGGAGTCCCCACATTCTATACTGATGCAAATAAATCAGGAAAGGTAGGATATAAATCAGGAGATTTAAGTAAAGTGGTTCAAAGCCCTTACAATTCTGTACAAAAGTCAGAATTGTATGCCATTGTTATGGTACTAATGAACTTCCCAGAACCTCTCAATATAGTTACCGACTCTCAATATGCAGAGAGACTTGTTTTACATATTGAAACTGCTCAACTTATTCCTGACAAAACAAAATTAACTTCACTATTTATACAATTACAGGAAATCATCAGAAATAGAGAACATCCTATATATATTGTGGGGCGTTTACCCAACCACCCCCACAGTTCCCCAGAGTTTTCTTGAGTGCGAGCAGCAGGAAATATTAGATAGAAGGATTTATTGCTGAGAATATCACGGAGATAAACAGATAGAAAATAAAGGATAGCCTCGAGAGGGCCTGGAACCTATTCCAACGGGCCCCTACTGTCTCTGCCCCAGGGTTTTTATAGAGACACCAAGGGGTGGAGCAAAAGACCTCCTCCCCCAGCACAGCCAAGTGCAGACCATCCCAGACACCTGCACTTAGGCCCGTGGTCTAATCATCCTCTATGCAGACCTGCTGGGTAAAGCCACGAGGAACCCGAGAACGGGCTCCCACAATATATAACACACATCAGATCCCATATGGGTCTGCCAGATCCTGTAGCACAAGGTAATGATGAGACTGATCAGTTATTAGTAGAAAATGTGCTAAAGGCCTCAGAATTTCATGAAAAACACCATGTAAATAGCAAAAGTTTGAAAAAGGACTTTTTCATCACTTGGCAACAAGCCAAGAAATCATAAAAATATGTTCTGCTTTTTCCTTCTATAACCAAACTCCATTACCTGCAAGAAGTAATTCTAAAGATATTTAAAAAAATGAAATTTGAGAGATGGATGTGTTTCATTTTGCTGAATTTGGAAAATTAAAATATGTACACCACACCATTAATATCTACTCAGGATTTCAATGGGCAACTACTTTGAGTTCTGAAAGGCTGATTCTGTAATTACACACCTATTAGAAGTTATTGTCATCATGGGAATACCTGTACAAATTAAGACTGACAATGCTTCAGCATATGTCTCTAGTAAAATGAAACAGTTTTTTGCTTATTACAATATAAAGCATATTATAGGTATACCGTATAATCCTGCAGGGTAGGCGGTTATAGAAAGATCGAATTGAACTCCAAAGGATATGCTAAATAAACAGAAAGGGGTAATAATGACCCCTAGAAATAGATTACATTGCTGTGGGATGGTCTGTATGTCAAGTGTGTTGCTGATTGGTCAGTAAATAAATCACTGATTGGCCATTGGCTAGGCAGGAAGTATAGGTGGGACAAGGAGAAGAATTCTGGGAAGTGGAAGGCTGAGAGGGAGACACTGCCAGCTGCCACCATGACAAGCTGCATGTGAAGATGCCGGTAAGCCACGAGCCATGTGGCAAGGTATAGATCTATGGAAATGGATTAATTTAAGCTGTAAGAACAGTTAGCAAGAAGCCTGCCACGGCCATACAGTTTGTAAGCAATATAAGTCTCTGTGTTTATTTGGTTGGGTCTGAATGGCTGTGGGACTGGCGGGTGACAGAGATTTGTCCTGACTGTGGGCCAGGCAAGAAAACTCTAGCTACATTACATGATGCTTTATTGATCTTGAATTTTCTTTCTTTCTTTCTTTTTTTTTTTTTTTGGTTTTTCGAGACAGGGTTTCTCTGTGTAGCTTTGAGCCTTTCCTGGATCTTGCTCTATAGATCAGGCTGGCCTCAAACTCACAGAGATCTGCCTGCCTCTGCCTCCTGAGTGCTGGGATTAAAGGCGTGCGCCACCACCGCCCGGCGATCTTGAATTTTCTTAATGCTGATGAGAAAGGAACAACAGCTGTAAAAAGACATTGGATAATAGAAAAAAAAAAAAACTCCTGAGCTAAATCAACCTGTCTAAATGGAAACCAGGATATGTGCTACATTGAGGAAAGGGTTTTGCTTTTGTTTCCTCAGGAGAAGAAAAGCTATGGATACCAACAAAATTAATAAAAATTTGAACAGGAGAAACCCCTTGATGAGGAGAAGTTATAGCTCATCCACTGATTGTAGAGACCCACAGTAGTGAGAAACTACTCAGGATCAGAGAATCTGACCTTGCTTTACCCATCAGGGCTGTATAAGGAAATTATTTGGTCACGGATGTGTTTACTAGATGTTTGGAAGGGTCTACACTTGGCTGTACGTGTGCTTTGATCTAGCAAGGGGGAGGTATTTCCCCCTGCCCCTTGGCATGCTATAAAAAGCCCTTTTGAAAAAATAAAAAAGGCCACTGTGTATTAACCCAGGTCCTCCTGAAGCTATCCTGTATTTCTATCTTTCTCCTTTTTGCTATTTTTCTATCTGATACTTTCTTATTCTTCTCTCCTCCTCATAGGAACCCTTGAAAAGGTGGGAGCTGGCCTCCCAGAGATGGTGCCCTAAATGTGGGACCCCTACAAATGGTACCAGAACTTGGGACTTGAGTGCAGAGGAAATAAGTAAGAGAGAGTAAGGGGTACCATGGAAGCAGCTGAACATGTTCAGTTATTAATTAAAGATTAGGTGGTGGTATTCTATTCTTTGGGAGTAAAACTGTATGTAGATAAGCAGAGAGGCTAAAAGTTAAGCCAAAGCAAGTAGTAAAAGTTAGGTTGCAGCAAGTTTTTCTCTCTCTGTCCATGTTTCTCTTTTCTCTCTCTCTCAATTTCTATCTACTAAATTAGGTAAAAATATGGGCTTTAGGTCTAGGGATACGGTGAAAGTCACTTAGGATAAGAGTAGTTCCCCACCCCCCAGCACAGATGTGATCTGGAATGCAAAAAGCAGTATCTGGGGCTGCCCAGCTACTGCAGTCTTGGTGATCAGAGAGCAGCTGCTCCAGCCAGGTATCGGTGGCTGAGACCCACAGGGCATCATCGCAGAACTGGCAGATGCTGAGAAAGCATCCAGAGCAGCAGGTTTCTGCATACTTTCTGCCGTGAAAAAGTCGAGGTAAGGAGCAGCAGTGGTGGCAAGAGTGCAGGAGAGCTTTGGATCCCAGCGACCAGAGCAGGTCTGTCAGCAGGCAGCTGGAGAGGGAGCGCAGAAGCCTTGGCTGATGCGTGAGAGACAAAGCCTCCAGAGAAAGATGCCTGCAGAGTGCACACCCAGAGGGCCAGGGAGCAGGCACCTTCGAGTTTGAGTACATTCCAGGGACACCGGAGTCCCTGCGGAGGTCAGGCAGCATCCCCAAGGGTGGAACCACGGCAGAGGTGGTTCAGGACCCGAGGGAAGCCGCTGGCTGATGGGACACCCAGGTGGGTTGAGCCCTGGCATGGAGAGAGCAGTGGGGGTTTTGAAATCCTCCCTGCAATGAAAAGAACAGAGTCTAAGTCCCTAGCAGCAGCTGCAATGGAAGCAAGGGAAATGCTGAGGTGATGCAGAGCTATGTTCCAGGCTCAAGAGTGGCAGTAGTGCTGCAGACTCAGGGGAAACTTCTGGGTGACAGAAAGCTGGGGTGAGATATGCTGTAACTCAGGCCAGCCCGAGCTCCCAGGAGCAGAGTAAGGTGGAGTTGCCCTGAGGACAGCAATTGGCTCTGCAAGCAGGGCAGCCCACAGAGGCTTCCCAGACTCTGGCTGCTGCATGCGAAGACCACCAGAAGAGCAGATAATGGAGCCGGGAGAGCAGCTATGGCTGGGTTTCCTCCTGGAGCTATGGTTACTGAATGAGAAGCTGCAGCTTGTAGTGGCTGGGAGGTACTTCGAGCTCCAGTGGCATGAGGTGATTGAGAGCCTAGGGCCAGGCAGGCCAGTTACCAGAGGCTCAGACAGAGTGGGACTGTAAAAGCAATGGGAGGAGCCAGGAGCCAAAAGCTGTGCAGTTTCTGTTTGCTGGCTGTAAGCAGGTCTCTTTTGAAAAGACTGCCCCAGCTCTCTCTGAGGCAGAGTTCCTAGGGGAAGACTGTCATAAAGTGCCTCATAGCTGAGAGTGAAAGTTTCAGACACTTGTTTGAACTGAGTTGAACTGTTACATTCAAGGGAACTGCAAAAAGTTTTTCGTTGTGGGTTTCTTCATATTGGTAACTTTAAGACTGGTATCAGAAAGCTTTCAGTGGAACTGTAAGACTAATATCAGAAAGCTTTCAGTGGAACATTAAGACTGGTATCAGGACTTTTTGAACTTTTCAGACTTAAGAAATGGGATGGGGGCTGGAGAGATGGCTCAGGGGTTAAGAGCACTGACTGCTCTTCCAGAGGTCCTGAGTTCAATTCCCAGCAACCACATGGTGGCTCACAACCATCTGTAATGAGATCTGGTACCTAATAAATAAAATAAATCTTTAAAAAAAAAAGAAAGAAATAAATGGGATGGGCCAGGCTTCAGTGGTGCATGCCTTTAATCCCAGCACACAGGAGGCAGAGCCAGGTGGATCTTTGTGAGTTCGAGGCCAGCCTGGTGTGCAGAGTGAGATCCAGGGCAGGCACAAAACTACACAGAGAAACCCTGTCTCGAAAAACAAAAAAAACAAAAAAAACAAAACAAAAAAAAAAAGAAAAGAAATGGGATGTACAGGAGTGATTCAATTGCAATGGGACAATTTTGATTTCACCTATATACTCTATCAAGTGTGATGACTTATGAATTGCTTTGTGTATGCATATATGTTTTATTAACTGTGGTGACTCACAAACTTTGTGTTGAAATGGAACTGTTTATGGAACTGTTATTTAGGTATGGATGGAACTGGTTTTGTGTAGAAATGGAGACGTTTGGGTTTTTTTCTACTCAGGCTCAAGATGCAGCTTAAAAAATTATAAAGAAAAAGGGAAGTTAATATTCCTCAGTCTCTTTAATTAAAAAAAATTTCTTGTCCCTTAAGTGGATTAATGTTAACTTGTCTTAATGTACTTTATGTTTTGTTAGCAAGAAATGCAAAAAATTCTATTAAAAGATTGCTTTTGGAAGTTTGCTGAAGTTTGTAAAGGGTAAATAGTTCTATTGAGAGTTTGCTTTTGGATGTAAGTTTGTAAGAATTGTAATTGTGTATCGTAATAGTCATACTAGAATTATGTTAACTTGTTGATAGTGATGAACCATGGTTTGGTGAAGCTAAGAGAGTCTTTAGGTTTGATGTGGTTGCATCAAAAGTTTACTGATTTATTTGATGCTGTTGTATCAAGAGTTTATTGATTTAAAAAAAGAGCTTGGTGCAGCTGAGGCTGCTATAGATATTTTAGACCCATTCAAAAAGAACACTCCATCTTGGTCATTTTTTACTCCTTTACTGGAAGATGTGGCAGCCCTAGGGAGCAGAAGTATTGCTGTGGTTGTTCCAGCTACTTACAAGCTTTTGGTAGGGACCTGATTTAGAGCTGCATAGAGTTAAGCTCTGTACTTTCACCTGCCAGAGGCTGGTAATCAGAGATGGGTAAGTTCTTCTTGCTAGCTGCCAACCTAAGACAGAGTACACTTGAAAGTGTATCTCCATGACAGGTAAGGCTGATTAGTGAAGAAGGATGATCTAAGTAAGGCAGGCATAGTCTATCTGAGGGGTCTGAGGGGCCCTTTAATATATTAAGAAGTGGGGAGCTGTAGAGACTCATAGAGGTTTCCTAATGAGAAATTCCTCAGGGTCAGAGAATCTGTGCTTGCTTTACCCAGCAGGGCTGCATAAGAAGATGATTTGTTTATGGGCATGTTTATCAGGTGTTTGGAAGTATCTACACTTGGCTGTACAGTGTGCTTTAACCTAGCAAGGGGGAGATCTTTTGCCCTGCCCCTTGGCAATATTATAAAAAGCCCTTTTGAATAAACAGAAAAGGCCATTGGGTATTGACCCAGGTACTCCTGAAGCTATCCTGTGTTTCTGTCTTTCTCTTCTTTGCTATCTTTCTATCTATATTTTCTTATCCCTCTATCCTCCTAATAGAAACCCTTTAAAAGGTGGGAGCTGGCCTCTCACAATGAATGTGACAATTCTACAAGTTGTAAGGAAAACTCACCAAACAGGGTTGGGGCAGGGCTCTGATTTTGTCTTTACAGGATAGTAGGAATACCCATCTTCAAGAAGTCAGAAGGCTTTAGACATCTAGATGTCTACAGCAGAAGGGAAGGCTATATAGAAAAAATTTACAAGCAAAGAAAATTGGACCTATTGGTAACAATATACTCAACAGGGTAATATCTCACTGCGTAACATTAAAATCTCTTTACCTCCAGAAAAGTTATAGTCTCAACTCAATTATAAACAAAACTGGCTTCAGAGTTGGAATGTGGCTCTCTCCTTCTCTAAACCCAAGCATGTTGCTAAAAGAAAAAAATAACAGATTCTGTCTCATAGCAGAAGAGCCAACTGGTGTGGGACAGAAGAAAGCCAATAATCTAGGGAACTATTGTTGTCAAGATTCTATTTCTTTCCATGCTTATTCTTGATTCCTTAGAACGTTTCTTTACATATCATGTCATCTTAAAATTTAAACTTTCCACAGTGAAAAAATAAATCTTTCTAAAAGCAATCTCTGAAGTCTCCAGAAGGAAGATGGGGCCCCTCAACTGGTGTTGGGTTTTTTGGCTCTTTTTTGGGGGGCCCACCACCCAGCTCCCAAATAAATCACACACAGAGGCTTATTCTTAATTATTTTTATTTATTTATTTATTTTTTTGGTTTTTCGAGACAGGGTTTCTCTGTGTAGCTTTGCGCCTTTCCTGCAACTCACATGGTAGCCCAGGCTGGCCTCGAACTCACAGAGATCCTCCTGGCTCTGCCTCCTGAGTGCTGGGATTAAAGGCGTGCACCACCACCGCCCGGCCTTATTCTTAATTATAAATGCCTGGCCTTAGCTTGGCTTAGTTTCTAGCCAGCTTTCCTTAACTTTAAATTATCCAGTCTATTACCTTTTGCCTCTGGGCTTTTCCCATTCTCTTACTTTTGTAAATCTTATTCTACTCTGTGGCTTGCTGTATAGCTGAGTGGCTGACCTCTGGAGTCCACCTCCTTCTTTGGATCCTAGTTCCTTTTTTTTTCTCCTCCTAGTTTTCTCCTTCTATATATACTCTCTGCCTTCCAGCCCTGCCTATTCTTTCTCCTGCCTTGCTATTAGCCAGTTCTTTATTAGATCATCAGGTATTTTACACAGGCACAGTAACATAGCTTCACAGTGTTAAACAAATGCAACATAAACAAAAGTAACACACTTTAAAATAATATTCTACTACACTCAACAACATCTCTACCTGGTCCATAATGATGTCATTGAGCTGATAAACACCACTCAGTGGTTGGCTGTGGACTGCAAACTCTTCAAGACAGTTCCAAGCCAGAACTTCAGATAAACCTTACCTATTACTCTGAGGCTGGCTACAAATGTTACAGCTAGTCCTTTTGAGACTTAACCATTGTTTAGCTTTCTTACAGGGTCCCGCAGAGATACTGTTGCCCCCTAGACAGCATGAAGCAATTTTAAGACAACTATGTCCCATCTCCCAAAAGGTTTTGTTTTCTTTTTCTTTTTTTTCTGGAGCTGAGGACTAAACCCAGGACCTTGCACTTGCTAGACAAGCGCTCTATCACTGAACTAAATCCCCAACCCCAAAGGTTTTGTTTTCTCAGAGTTATAGACAATTGTCATCTGTTAGGGCTTGGTTATAAGTTGTAATAAGGTTGGTATCAGGGACTTGGGGGGTATGGCCCCTTGATAGTCCCCTCCCAGGGTCTGGAAAGAATCTACAACCAGCTGATAATTTAATCTTTGATGAAAAGAAATGAATCTATGTACACAAAACTCCTTAGTCCATACACTTTATTATTCTGTGTCAGTTCTCTCTATATACAGCTTCTATTCTGCTCTCATGCCTAACTCCTTTCTTGCCTGATTTCTCTCTACCTTTATCTGTTGTCCCCTCTAAGTTCTATCTTAATTCTCTCATCTTAGTTCTGCCCCGTCTAGGTTCTTATCCATCTATTTCCTTCCCATCTTAGCTCCTCTCCCATCTCCTTCTTTCTCATCTTGTTCTTCCCCATCTGGCTCTTCCTCATCTTCCATCTTGTTCCTCTAGTACTCTGTTTTAGCCCTTCAATCCAGTTCTTCCCATCTTTTCCATTCCTCTCAATCTAGTTCTTCCCATCTAGTCTGTTCCTTTCTAGTTCTTACTCATCTAGTTCTTCCGTTCTCTTTTTTCCTCTCTCTCTCTCCTCCTCTCTGCCTCTTTATTCTCTCTGTTCTCCCCAAGTCTCTCAGAAATCCAGTTATAAACCCAAGCAATAGCAATCCTCTGGCCGAGCAAGGTCACCAGGCTTGAATTCTTACGAGGTCGTAAAGGTAAGAATTTTCTTCAGGCAGTGACCATCAGGCTTTCTTTTACAACCCAAAATGGGAGTGGTAAAAGAGGAGGTCAACTGAGTGCTAATGACCGGTTAGTATATCAAAAAGAGGATCTATGTGCTCAGTCTACATTCCTAGAAGTGGTTAGGTAAGAAGTTAGGGGTCTATTAGTAAGGTTTTATAAGAAAGGTGGGTCTCACCCTAAATTGCACAAGAAATAAAGCTATCCGCCTGACCTAGGAGAATGCTTGATAGGCATTTTAGATAAGTACACTGTTAGGAGTTCTTGGAAGCACACAAGAAAATCATTTTAGGAACCAGCTAATATATATGCTAAAATCACCAAGACTTCTTAAACCATGGCCTGACCTTTGGAGGAGTCCTTGACTTTTCCAAGTAGTAGCTTTTGTGATAGTAGCTGAATTCCATTACATTTTCCTGCAGCTTGCAGCAGGTTGGGGGTGGAACAGTAAAGTTTAGACTCAGGATTCCCCTTTGGAAAAGAAAAAGGGGGATAGGATAGGATAATAAGGTAGATTATTGTATCTACTTGTAAACTAAATCAGTAACTATCAGCTTTAGATAATTTGCATTGGTATGGATTCTTGTATATTGATATAAATATAAAATTATTTTTCTATTTCTGTTTAAGATAATTTCTATATTGATACAAATACAAAACTGTATTTGTCATATTGTACATATGTTCCTGTTTGAAATATTTTGTATAGTGATATAAATGTAAAATTATATTTGTCACACTGTATGTATATTCTATGTCTATTTAGGATATTTTGTATACTGAGGATATTGTTGTCATAGTGCACTATACATTTCTACCTCTGATTAAGATATTTTGTATATAATCAAAATTTTGAGGTCATTATTCTTATACTGCACATCTGTTTATAGATTATTTACTTTTATAATGTGAAGCCTTAGTCCTTAAGTTATTTAGGTTGTTAAGAACTATAGGTTTATAGTCACTCATGCTTATAATAATCATAGTCATGTAGTCAGGTTTTCTGGATATATAGAAATGTGTGTCAGATGGATAGGTAATCTTCAAACACTTCATAGACCTAGAAATTATGGCATTTAAATGTTTTGATAACTTAGAACTCTGTTGACACAAGACACAATTGCTCCAGGCAACACTGATCTATTCCTGAGAGAATGTTGGGCTTTGAAGACACTCCATATGGAAGTTTGTATTCCTCTTGGCAAAAAATGGCCTCTTGGGCAAAGAACTGCCCTTGCCTTGGCTGCTGGCAATATGCTCACTGTCCTTTCCAGATGAACAGGACATAAGGAAAAGTGACTGCTGAACCCCGCCAAGACAGGGTAAGATGGTCGTTCAAAATTCCTGCTTCTGAAAATGGTCTGTCAGATATTCTAGGCCTGTTGCCAAAAATGGATCCCCCAACTGTAGCTAGAGTTTTCCTGCCTGGCCCATAGTCAGAAGTAATCTCTCTCACCTGCCAGTTCCACAGCCGCTCAGACCCAACCAAGTAAACACAGAGACTTATATTGGTTACAAATTGTATGGCCGTGGCAGGCTTCTTGCTAATTGTTCTTAAGCTTAAATTAATCCATTTCTATAAGTCTATACCTTGCCACGTGGCTCATGGCTTACCGGCATCTTCACATGCTGTTTGTCATCTTGGCAGCTGGCAGTGTCTCTCTGACTCAGCCTTCCACTTCCCAGCTTTATTCTCCTCCTTGTCCCGCCTATACTTCCTGCCTAGCCAATGGCCAATCAGTGTTTTATTTATTGACCAATCAGCAACACATTTGCTATACAGAACATCCCACAGCTCCCAACAGTGCTGAGAAACATTAGGTGACTGTCCAGGCTGCCTGCTGTCTCTGTCAATTCTTGCAATTTTTTAGAAGTTGCTTCCTTGCACTTCCTGTTTACTCAGGCAATATTATTTTCCTTCTCAAGTCTTTTATGGTGTTGAAGACTAGATAGTTATAGTTACAATCTTTCTTGTATCTTAGCTAAGAACGTATTGGGTACTAGAGTTAGATTCTTCAGGATAGGACAGCTATTGGAGTAATCTCTGTAATTTGCCATCCACCTATGGTCTGGACATTTCTGGACAATTAGCATGTGTTTCTTGTTTGATGTTATTCTTGTTGGTTGTATTTCCATTTTTGTTTATGTTATCACCCTTTATTTCTCCTGAACAATACTTAATAATTGTTCTTATTGTATATAGTTTGTATTAGGTTTAGAACCTTCTTATTTAGACAAAAAGGGGAAGCATAGTGGTATTTGCTCCACCCATGACCTTGGGCTCTTCAGCCTGAAAGAGGCAGTGCTTCTTTCCTTCATGTGTGACCTTTTAAAAGGAAAGAGCTTGCCGGGCGGTGGTGGCGCACGCCTTTAATCCCAGCACTCGGAAGGCAGAGGCAGGCAGATCTCTGTGAGTTCGAGGCCAGCCTGGGCTACCAAGTGAGTCCCAGGAAAGGCGCAAAGCTACACAGAGAAACCCTGTCTCAAAAAAAAAAACAAAACAAAAAAACAAACAAAAAAAAAAAAAGGAAAGAGCTCTTCTTCTTGGAGTGATTGGATGGCCAGGTGCAATCACTCCCAGACAAAAGAGAAGATGATTTCAGCTGTTTACTTGGTTCTGTATTCGTGAATGTATTTTTCCTCAATTTATACCTTAATAAATCCATATTACCCATTAAATAGACTCACGTGGATTGATCTTAACAACCCTTTCCCCCATTCCCTTGTTCTTTCCCCCTTCTCCCTTGTCTTCTATCTCCTGTCTTTGTCTCTTGTTCTCCGCCCTCTATCCCTCTGGGGCAAATGAATCTCCTTTGTGCTGAGAATGTGGCCTTTGGGGTCCTAAGGCAATACCGTTCCCTTTCAGCTTTATTCAGAAGGGCTGGAGATATGGCTCAGCGGTTAAGAGCAGTGGCTGCTCTTCCAGGGGACCTGGGTTTGGTTCCCAGCACCCACATGGCAGCTCACAACTGTCTATAACTCCAGTTCTGGGGGATCTGACACCTCCACACAGACATACAGGTAGGCAAAACACCAATGCACTTATAATAAAAACAAATACGTTTAAAAAATATTTCAGAAATATTTGTGATCTTAAAGAGGGGGAGTTGTAACTGTCATGAGAGGAGAAAAGATATTCTATATTGATAATTTTAAAATGTTTGTTTTCATTTTACATGAATGAGTGTATCAGTGTGTATGGTGATAGAGGAGTTCAGAAGAGGGAGTTATATCCACCTGGGCTGAATTTAGAGGAAGTTGTGTGACAGTGGAGGTGAACTAAACTCGAGTCCTCTAGAAGAGCAGGAAGTACTAACCATTTCTTCAGTTCACCCAACCTTTTACAGTGGGTGATTCTGGCCCAGGTAATGTGTAGCGATAATGCCCTCGCTACCACCACCCCATGTCCCAGCGAGGGGCTGTGGATAGAAAAACAGAGACAAAAGACAGTGGGTCATTCGCCTCAGCAGAATGTCCAATGCCGTGTATTGAAAGAGGGAGGAAACCTTAAATACAGGCTTACAGCACAATGGGGAACCCCAGAGGGCAGAAGTTCACTACTGATGTTTACAATCTTGCATCTAAGCTGTTAACACCCAATATGCAGGATACACAAACAAGGAACTTCCCTAAAGCATTCAGGAGGGTGGATACTGGCAGGGAATTAGCATAGGGAGGACATCTGTTCAAGGTTGGCAAGCAGGCAACAGCTTACTCAATATGGGAGGAGGCCAGGGCCCTACAGGTCCCCCCTTTTTACCAAAAAAATGAGCTTCTGACTTAGGTTGTGTGGGACGTCAGCAGGTCACCTTACCTGTCATGGAGACACCTGCCCAGGCCACACAGGTGCTCTGTCTTAGGTTGGTGAGCATCCCCCCAAGCATTACCCATCTCTGAATACTCATTATCATACAGGCTCAACCACGTGAGCTGTAGAGTAAACTGTTGCCAAAGATCTCAAAGTGGTGCTAGGCTTGCAATCTGTGCGACACAGAAAAGACCAACAGAAGTCCTAACTCACCCATAGCCAGGAGGCTAAAGGCAATTGAGCCGTTCCCTTCCTTCAAGCCTTATGCAAATTGGAGTCCTCATAAGATGGTATCCCAAAACCAAATGGAACTTAAGTTTTAAAAATTTCAAAGCCAATCGAAATGTATATAACTACTGAATTAAATTTGTCATGCCCAATAGAATGAAAGAGTAATTAACTGTGGTAGCTACTTTTGCTGCCAGGGTCTCCACTGTGCTAGCTGTAGTAACCAATTATGAAATAGCAATCCCAGAAACAATAGCAGCAGTGGCCACCACTGCTATAACAGCAACAAGGCAGCAGCAATGTCAAATTCTCTTCTGGAGTGTGTGAGCATCCACTGGCATGGACACAACTCCAGGAACATGAACCACCAAGGCCCATTTTTCTTGATCCCAGCACGACTTAAGCTGGCAGCTCTGCAAAAGAACAACTGAGAACCATAAAGAAAAACAGGCAGCTCACAAGGAGCAGAACTAATGGACTCAATAATGGCTACATTCAGGCTCACAAATTTTAAAAGTATCTTCAAAGGAGGCTAGATGAATTTCAGGAGGCCAATAAATGTTGCACAGAGCCACTCTTGAAAAGTAGGTATTACACCAGCTTGAAGAGAGGTTGCAAAATGTGAAAAGCCTTAACTGGCATGCTACTGTTAACAAATGGAGGTCAGTGACCTTCAGGGTTATCCTTAATCTCCAAGGTATCTGGGTGACATGTTCTCAAACATGCTTGAAAGAGCAGTTACCATACATTACCTTCTGAAGAATCCAACCGCATGGCTACAGTTCCTAGGCTTGCATTAATGTTTGCCAAGGCTAGCCGTATTGGGCTCTCAATCCTCTTTGGCATCAGAAGGGGAGAGTTCTTCATGAAGGCCCAATAGGTCTCTGCCATGTTGGGATTCAGCAGCAGCCACAGGGCACACACAGCACTCAAGAATCCAAAGAGGAACCTCATTGTCCTGTGGAAAGACACAAACAGATCCCTGGGCCCACACCAACACCAGATCGGGTCTCCTCCAAGTGCCAGTAGAAAGATCCTTCCATCACACCAGAGGATGATTTGCAACAAGATCCCTCCAGTGCTTATCTGCAGCAGATACTCAGCAGAATCCACAAATAAAAAAGTTAAAATATACAAAACAAGGGAAAAAATAGAATGTGGAGAGGAGAGATGAGCCCCTAGCTCCCCCCTTTTTACTTTAGCAATATATATTTTTAAGGTACGATGGTATCGTTCTACTATAGCCTGTCCTTGAGGATTACAAGGAATACCAGTCTTATTAATGATAGAAAAATCTTGGCAGAATATTGATCTTGTACTGCTGAAGGTGGGACCATTATCAGTTTTTATGCATTTTGGCACTCCCATGTAAGCAAAAGCATGAAGACAATGATTCTTTACATCTTTAAACTTTTCTCCTGAATGAGCAGAAGCAAAAATTAGAGAGGAATATGTATCAATAGACACATGGACATATTGTAATTTTCCAAATGAAGGCATGTGTGTGATGTCCATTTGCCACATATGATTAGGTAAAAGTCCTCAGGGATTAACTCCCAAATGAGGAACAGGTAAAAATTCAGCACAAATAGGACATGATTTAACTATCTGGATGGCTTGTTCCCAGGTTATGCCCATATGATGACAAAGAGATCCAGCATTAAGATGATAACGTTGATGCAAGTGAGTAGCCTTTTCAAAGGCAGAACAAACTAATGTGACAGCCACACAAGTAATGGCATCAGCCCTCTGATTACCTTCGCTTAGAGGTCCAGGCAATTGAGTATGAGCTCTAATATGGCCCACATAAAGGTTATGTGAGCGGGACCATATGAGTCCTTGCACTTGCAATAAATATTCATGAATTGGAGAAATGGATGGTATGTAGGCTGCTGTCTCTAAAGGCATAACTGCATGTGCCACATATTGGCTATCAGTATAAATGTTTAAAAGCTCATCAGGAAACATCTGTAAAGCCAGCAACAGTGCCTGTACTTCTACCATCTGGGCAGAAGTGCCCTGGACTTTCATTCTCTTCACTATGTTACCAGAAACTACCACGGCAAAACCACATGAATACCACATGGGCCTGAGGAATAGGAATCATCTATACTACCTTGGGAAATATAACAGGATGCAATTTAAAAAATTGACACACATCATTGGAGGGGTAGTAGTGAGTATCAAACCAACCCTGCATGGAGCATGTCAATATGGTCCAATCATTATCATTAGCTTGCAACCATGCTATTTGAGATTGGGTGTATGGGGTCACCACAATATCGGGCTCCTTACCAAAAGTTTGAACACTAATCTTGATTCCCTTAAATATAATCTGAACAACAGCCTGAGGATAAGGAGTAATGGTTTTTGCTGGAGAAGCTGTGGAATGTACCCATAGAGTAGGACCTGTTTGCCAAAACACTCTAGTAGGTGAATGAGAAAAACAAAATATTCATGACCTAAATAATGATAGGGAAAAAGATACCTGTACCTTTTCTGGGGCTATTTGTAAATTAGCCAGGCTAAGAACCTCTTGTAATTTACAAAAGGCATCAAGAACAAGTATTTTATCTTTAGCAGCCAATAAAATATCATCCATAAGTCAATCACAACTAAGTGCCAATGTTTAGGAATTGCCACAGGGGCAGGCAAACCAGGCTGTGTTGCTCCCATGAGAAGCATGGTTTTATTTACAGCTCTAAGATCCTGTAATAGCCTCCATTTTCCTGACTTCTTGTAGAGGCCAGTTGGGATCTCAGGATTCTTGTGAAATTATAGATATATCCAGCACCAGAATCCAGTAATCTTTCAATCTCAATCCCATGTAATTTTATTTTTAATTTAGGCTGTTTATCATTGATAACTGTTTGTCAAAACACCTTTTTTCCTGTACTTCCAAAGCCTCCAATTCTACATATAGGCTCCATTTTGCATTTAAAATATGAAAGCAATAATAATTGAGCAATTCTATCACCAGCTTCTGTTTCCATGGTCCTCTTTACATATACCAATTATTAAATCATTAAATACAATCTCTATAGGATTTGAAGAGGTAACTTTACATAATACTCTGGAGTGTTTTTATAAAATCTTAAAAAGAGGATCCTTTTTTATAGATTTCAAATAACATATTAATGTAAATAGCCAATTATTAACAATGTGGACCAAACAATTTTCCTGTATTTTATTTACTGGAAAAATAATTTTGTAACCTCTTTATCAGTAAGAGATTGTTATTTATGGGTTTATCTTAGCAACATTATTTAATAAGCTAACAACCCAATCCATTTCAGGTGTTATATTTCTATAGAATTAAACCAAGAATTTCTATAAAGCAACTTAAAGAACAGAGCCAAGTTTTCAGTAATGATCAACAGACAAGAGCACACCTAATACATAGTTCAAAATTATGAATCCTGTTCCTTTAGTTTATCTACCATGAGAATCAAATATTCATCCAAACATTTATTAAGACAATCAAAAGAACAGAACATCCTTTATACAATGAATGATTAATATACCTGGAAATTCAAACAGCATTGACTTAGCATTCCATGTCCTGACCTAAACCATTTTTCACCAGAAGTTGGGCCCATTTAAATTTTTAGTGCCAGTCCCTCTCCTGGCCTCTGCTCGCTTGCCCACCCACGAGTCTGTTCCCCTCATCGGCCTCGCGGCTGTGCCTCCCGCCTGCGTGTACCTGCCTGCTGCTGTTCTGGGCTTTCTTGCACATGCCTTTGCTGCCATGCTGGGTGCGTGCCCCACACATGCGCACTCCCGTTTAAACTTTCCCTTACTCCCGTGAAGGCACTACCTAATAACGAGTCATTCCCACCATAAGGGAAAAACAGAAAACCATTTCCCATGAAGGGATCCTAAATATTGAATTATTCCCACTCTGAAGAAAAAATGAACATTTAAACCGAAATTAAGCAAACAGACAACGAAACTTCTATGACTCTTTGTAATTCAGATGCTGCTGCTCTGTGCTGGCAGGCAGAAAGAGCTCAGAGTTTCAGCTATCCTGAAAATTCTATATTGGAAAGAACCCTTTCTCTTTCCTTCATCCTTCCTCTACAGGGCCCTAAAAATTTTTAGGCCTAGTTTCAAAATTTTCCCTCTTTTTACCGAGAAAATCCTTTTTTTCTGATTAAAATTTTTCTCCCTTTTCTAACGGGAAATTTCCTTTCCTTCCCTCTTCTCTATTGGGAAGATTTCCTTTTTTTTTTTTTTTATTTTCATGAAATCTTTAGCTGTCTTGCCCTATCTTAACTTCAGTGGTGTTCTATTTGCACCCATGACAATTCACCCTTTTCTTTTCTTTTTTCTTTAAATTGCTGGCCAGCCTTACCCAGGTGTCCATCAGCTTGTCCTTTCTTTCTTGGATCTCAATGGGCCCTCCATTTGTAGCAATAATGCCCATGCTACCACCACCCGTTTACCATGTCTGAGCGAGGGGCTGTGGATAGAAAAACAGAGACAAAAGACAGTGGGTCATTCGCCTCAGCAGAATGTCCAATGCCGTTTATTGAAAGAGGGAGGAAACCTTAAATACAGGCTTACAGCACAATGGGGAACCCCAGAGGGCAGAAGTTCACTACTGATGTTTACAATCTTGCATCTAAGCTGTTAACACCCAATATGCAGGATATACAAACAAGGAACTTCCCTAAAGCATTCAGGAGGGTGGATACTGGCAGGGAATTAGCATAGGGAGGACATCTGGTCAAGGTTGGCTGTAGCTAGAGTTTTCCTGCCTGGCCCACGGTCAGGGCAAATCTCTCTCACCCGCCAGTCCCACAGCCACTCAGACCCGATCAAGTAAACACAGAGACTTATATTAGTTACAAACTGTATGGCCGTGGCAGGCTTCTTGCTAACTGTTCTTATATCTTAAATTAATCCATTTCCATTAATCTATACCTTGCCACATGGCTCGTGGCTTACCGGCATCTTCACATGCGGCTTCTCATGGTGGCGGCTGGCAGTGTCTCTCTGTCAGCCTTCCACTTCCCAGAATTCTTCTCCTTGTCCCGCCTATACTTCCTGCCTAGCCAATGGCCAATCAGTGATTTATTTACTGACCAATCAGCAACACACTTGACATACAGACCATCCCACAGCACTTCCCCTTTTCTTTTCTTAAAAAGGAAGGTTTTAACCTTTACATATCTCCAAAGTCAGCTTGGTATATTTGGGAATTTGGGCGTAGCTTCTCTTACTACTTCCTGCTGGAGGGGGGCGCTGTATCTTATGGGGATACAAAGAAAATTTTAGAATTATGGAATAGTCCATGAGGGTATGTCGTCTGAGCCAGTTACCTTGAAACCATTCTGGATGTTGGATCATCAGGGCCATGGTGTCATCGGAGACCTTTCAGGGGGTCTTGGCTGGTCAAACCTGATGTATCTTAATCTTGAACAAATCCATAGCCTCTGGCTTTCTGTGGAAACAAAATCAGAGCCTCCTTTCCAAAGCAACATATCCTTACATCCAAATTTTGAAGTCAAGGTACCTTTAAAATATACATTTTGGCATAACTCAACAGCTTTTGTAATCAAATGTTTTTCTTTAGTTACAAATATCAAAGAGAACATAATCCAGATTCTCTGTGTGGTAGCCATCTTTACGTGGCTTATTTTTTTATATTAGCTTGAGCCTATTGCTTTAAACTGCAGCCTTCTAAGCCTGAAACGGCGCTGGCGCTATGGCTGCTGGCTCCGCCCACTTCAGCTTCCCAACATGGCGGTAGTACGTTTTCCGCCAGCTCTGGGAGCCATCAACTCTCAGAAATAGTGGGTCTATGCTTCTATCAAAGTAGCGTGTAGCCCAGAAACCTCTTTTTTTTTTTTTGTACTAGCAAAGGCTAAATCCACCACACAGCTTAATGTGCCACTTGCAGAGGCCTCATTCCCGCCATACTGCAGGTCGAGCATGCACGCCAGGAACCCGCCATAGTAGCTCAAACACACAGGCTGCCGCTAGCTTGAAAGAGACAACTAGGAGCTGTTTTTAGCTCCGCTTTAGAATCTTTTTACTCAGGTTTTAGGTGGAAACTCTTGCCAACACGTTGGACGCCATTTGTAGCTCAAGTTTTCCTGACTGGCCCACAGTCAGGACAAATCTCTGACACCCGCAAGTCCCACAGTCACTCAGACCCAACCAAATAAACACAGAGACTTATATTGGTTACAAACTGTATGGCCGTGGCAGGCTTCTTGCTAACTGTTCTTACAGCTTAAATTAATCCATTTCCATAAATCTATACCTTGCCACGTGGCTTGTGGCTTACCAGTACTTTACATCTGGCTTGTCCTGGTGGTGGCTGGCAGTGTCTCTCTCTCAGCCTTCCACTTCCCAGAATTCTTCTCCTTGTCCCGCCTATACTTCCTGCCTAGCCAATGGCCAATCAGTGATTTATTTACTGACCAATCAGCAACACACTTGACATACAGACCATCCCACAGCACTACTTTGGAGATATGTAAAGGTTAAAACCTTCCTTTTTAAGAAAAGAAAAGGGGAAGTGCTGTGGGATGGTTTTCTCTGTGTAGCTTTGCTCCTTTCCTGGAACTCACTTGGTAGCCCAGGCTGGCCTCGAACTCACAGAGATCCGCCTGGCTCTGCCTCCTGAGTGCTGGGATTAAAGGCGTGCGCCACCACCGCCCGGCTGGAACATGTTTTTAAGTTTTACCTGAGATAAGCTTTATTAGAGACAGATTATTTTAAGGCATCTGTTTCCTTTATTAGTTTAGCATACAGGAGACACAGGTGATCAATTGCTGAGAGCATTTAACAGTAATAGATTGTTATATTAAAGTCTGTTTTTGCAGGGCCCGGACACTTTTGGGTCTGGGGGTGTAAATACCTTTGAACTGTTACTGTTCCTCACCGCCTGGGTATATCTGATGGTCCTTGGACTCCAGCTCTATGGTGGTCTTGTGACAATTAGCTGAGTCATTAGTTAGAAGAGGGAACCAGGAAGAGAAAATCTTGTGGGGTGAAACCTCATTCTTCTGGAATTGGGGACAAGTTCCTGATGTCCTCTGGAACTTGAGAGAGAGCAGGGTCCTGTCTGTGTCACTGTTCATGAGGAGGAGAAGTACTTCTGACCGGTCTGGAGTGAGGCACATGGAGGGAGCAAATGAAATGAAAGCTCCTCCCTTAGCTGGAAAATCTCTTCCCATTAGGTACCCCTGAAAGTACAATTAAGTGGTGGGGGTCTGGTGACGTGAGTAAGCCTGTCCCCCTATCCCAACAATAGGGAAATGAAGAGAAGTGGGACCCCAAAACTCCCTCAGGACTGAGTAAGTGGCTCAATGTCCAATAGGAAGGAAACGGATCGGTTACTGTGCGAGAAAGGTCACAAGACATGACAAAACCTAGTATCAGAACTTTATTAGAAGGAGGAGGGGATAGAAGAGAGTGACCAGGCTTGTGGAAGAGTGTTCTCAAGAGAGGAGGAGGAGAAAGCAGGAAAGAGGGGAGGAGTCTGTGACCGGCTTTTTAAGGATCCTCCTGCATATGCACATGTGGGCTTATGGAGCTCCGCCATGCATGCCCAGATTGTGTGACCATACTGCACGCATTACATAATCACTCAGTGCATGGATGGATGATGTAATGTGTGGTCATACAGCTGGAGAAGTGGCAGAATCCTAACAGTAGCTCCCATCAGGTTAACAAGATTAATCATTACATTAATCATTACCACCTAACAGCATTTACTGTGTTCTGTTCATTTTCTCCATTATCTGACCCTGGGTTTTTCTTTTATTATAGTTTCTATTGTAAGAAATTAAACTTCTCTTTCTTTCTTTCTTTTTTTTTTTTTTGGTTTTTGAGACAGGGTTTTTCTGTGTAACACTGGCTGGCCTCGAACTAGGAGATTAGCCTGCCTCTGCATCCCCAGTGGTGGGATTAAAGGCACACACCACCACTGCCTGCCTTTTTTTTCTTTTTAGAAAAACAAAGAGCACACACCTTTAATCCTAGCACTCAGGAGGCAGAGGCAGGTGGATCTCTGTGAGTTTGAGGCCAGCCTGGGCTATAGAGCAAGCTCTGGGACAGCCAGGGCAATAGAGAAACTCTGTCTGGAAAAACCAATAAATAAATAAGTTTTAATTATTTAGTGACTAAGTGTATATGTATGTATGTAGGACATACTCTTGGTCAGAGGACAGCTTCCCGGAGTTGGTTTTCTTCTTCTGCCATGTTCAGTCTTAACCTACTAAGTCATTTCCTTGGCCCATGGCTTCAATTTTTTTTTGTTTTTTTTTGTTATTTTGTTTAAATTGGAATGTTTGTAGAGGCCTGGACCTGAGGGATAGGGGAGAGATGAAAGGAGCAGAGATCTTAACTAAAGTAGTCTGGAAGCACACATGTGCTACAGAAACAGAGGGAATAGATACTTGTGTTAATGTCCAGCCTGAGAAAGATGAATAGATGTGCCAAATGCCTGGAAGACATCAAGTCTTGTTCCTGGGCGTCTTTTCAGTTGTGAGGAAGCAGGATTACCGCAGTGAACACTCAGTGTGTAGTAGAGTGTGCACAGCAGCTACTTGGTGCCCAGGAGGAAATATTGGAAGTGGTATGAGAACAGCTTTACTAGGGAGGAGCAAGGTCTGCTTAAATGCACTCTCCCCTGTGGTAGGCCAGTTCAGGCCTGGCTCGGAAGCTTGGCCTAGGAGGGCGGGGCTATGGCTGTCATTTGAGTTCTACGCCTCCGCTTTTGGAAGCTGGTGTCACTCAGGCCTTGCTAGCCAATCAGGGCCTGGGAGCGCTGCGTCTAATCAGGAGCGCCGACGGGCGGCGAGAGGCGGGTCCTTTTTGGCCGCCATACTGTGGGCTCGGCGCCGCATCCGAGGGAGGTGCGGTGTGCTGCAGTGTGAGCACCGCCGCCGGGAGCTGTGAGGGGACCGTGGGCGACTCCGGAAGCCGCGCCATGGTGAGCGAGGGCGGCCGTCCCTGGCGGCTATGGTGGATCCTCCCCGGGGCTTGGGCGGGGCCGGCAGCGCTGTCCCGAGCTATGTAGCTCCGGGCCCAGTGTCTTCGGCCCCGCGGTCCGCGTCTGCGCAGAGCGCCGAGCCTCGCAGCAGGAGGCCCCGCCCTGCTCTGGGGAGCGTCGCTCCTGCTTTGGGTATCTCATCAGAAGACTGTAAAACTCTAGGTCGTCTGGTTCCTCTTACTTTCTAGAAGTACTGAGTTTTACATTTAACATTTAGGTCAAGCATTCATCTTGAGTCAATATTGTGAAATTTTAAACTTTTTAAAAATTACTTTTATGTGCATTGATGTATGTTTGTGTGAGGGTGTCGGGTCTCCTGGAACTATAATTACAGGCAGTTGTGAGCTTTCATGTGGGTGCTGGAAATTGAACCCGGGAAGAATAGCCAGTGCCCTCAACCGCTGAGCCATCTCTCCAGCCCCAATATTGTGAACATTTAAAAAGTTTGTCCGATTAATTTCTTTGTCTATAAATGCATCAATTTTGCCAATAACATTATACCACTCTCCCTCTCGTTGAGTTTCCTTTGCTCCTATGTCAAAAAAAGATTATACCTTTTTTGTGATTTTATTTCTGGGTTTTTTGTTTTGTTGATTTTTTTTTTTTATTCTTTCCCAAATAGTACCCTGTCTTGATTATTGTGGTATTATTTGGTAGTCTTAAACTTTAAGTCTGTGTGCTGTTAGATCGGAATTGTGTGGACCATTTTGAGTTTTTTTTTACCCCTCTCCATATAAACTTGAGAATCAGTTTATTAGGTGTGGTTTTTTTTTTTTTTTTTTTTTTTTAGTAAGTTCTTGGGATTTTTATTGCCATTATTGAATTTACAGTGTGGATTGAGGAAACCTGACATTTCAATACTGAGCTTCCTATTCATAAGCATGAAATATATTGATATTTTGTGGGTTGTTGTTTGTTTATTTTTTAGTTATAGGTTGGTCCATCTTTAATCCCAGCACTTGGGAGGAAGAGGCAGACAGATGGAGGATAGCTTGGTTTACATAGTTAGGGAGTTCCAGGTTAGCCAGGGCTACATAGTGCAATCCTGTCTCAAAGAGATGAGGAGTAGATGGCCTGTGACGATGGCTCAGTGCTTAAGATAGTCCTGCTCTTAAGGACCCACCTCTGATGGCTCACAGCCGCCTGTAACTCTGGTCCCAGAGCAACCAGTGCCCTCTGCTGGATTCTGAGGGGCTGGAGAGTTGGCTTAGCAGTTAAGAACACTTGTTCTTGCAGAGGACACAGGTTCAATTCCCAGCACCTACATGGCAGCTCACAATCTTCTGTAACTAGTTTTGGGATCCAGGCCTCCTCTGGATCCACAGGCACCAGGCACCCACATGATGCACATACATATATGCAGGCAGAACACTGATATGCATAAAATAATAATCTAAAAATAAAGTAAAAGTATTCTCTCACTCAGAGAGGACCACTGCCTCTCTTGCTATGTATCTAAAACTTGTACTTCCACTTTGCCCTTAAAACTTTTTGATGATTTAAAAAGAATTAAAGTCTTTAAAAAAAAAAAATGTAGTTCTTGTCTAAAGGACTTTGTTAAATTTATGTATTTCTTTGTGTCTCCTTTTATTTGTGTTTCCATATGGTATGATATTGCTGTCCACTCGGTTGTTCACTGCTGTTTTACAGGACACTGATAGACGTTACACTAACCTTTAAACATTTGATGTTTTGTTATAGTCATTGGTTTTAGTAATACAGTTCCATGAGTTTTTGTTGATTCTTGGGATTTATTGTGAAGAGAAACAGTTTATTTTTTTCTTTTCAATGCCAATAGCATCCTTCATCCCTTTTCTTGCCACTCTGTGCACATCTGTGTATGTGTATCTGTATACACTTTTTTTTTTCTTTTTGGTTTTTCGAGACAGGGTTTCTCTGTGTAGTGTTGGCTCTTCTGGAAATCACTATGTAGACCAGGCTGGCCTTGAACTCACAGAGATCTTCCTGCCTCAGCCTCCCGAGTGCTGGGATCAAAGACAAAAGGAGTGCTAGGATCAAAGGCACGTGTCACCACCACCACCCAGCTATGTGTGTACAGTTTAAAAGAAACCAGTCCCAAGTTGGCTGATGGCAGTTCATGCCTTTAATCTTAGCACAGAGCAAGTTCCAGGACAGCCAGGGCCACACAGAGAAACCTTGTCTTGAAAAACCAAAACAGAAAAAAACCAAAAAACAAAAACCCATCCCACTTTTTTTTTGGATGCTCTTTTTCTCTTTGAGGCAAGGTCTTGCTGTGTAGCTTTATCTTTGGGTGGCCTGGAACTTGCTATGTAAACTGGGCTAGCTTCAAACTCATAGAGATCTGCCTGTTTCTGCCTCCCTAGTGCTGGAATTAAAGGTATCTGCCACCATCCCCTGCTCATCTATCTCCTCACCCCACCCCACCCTTTTTTTTTTTTTTTTTAAAGATAGGTTCTTTCTTATATAGCTCTGGCTATCCTGGAACTAGTTCTGTAGTCCAGGTTGATTTTGAACTCAGAGGTATGCCTGCTGCTGCCTCCCAGTACTGGTATTAAAGGTGTGCTCCACCGTTCCTGGCCCTTATCACATGCATTTTTAAAAGGGCTAATTTCTTTTTAAAAGATTTATTTCATTTCATGTATATGAGTGTTTTGCCTTTATGTAAGTGTGTGTACCTGGTACCTGTGGAGACCAGAAGGCCATGCTGGACCCCATGAAACTGGAGTCACTGTTGTGAGTGCCATGTGGGTCCTCTGTCAGAGCAGTACGTGCTTTTCTGAACCGTTTCTTCTCCTCCTCTTGCCATGTAGTTTTCCAGTTGTTGGCATAATCTTACTTTTCTTACTTCCCTTGATGTGTAATACATTACATTTAGGATTGTTTTTCTTTTTGGATGCTGTGGCTTGAGTTCAAGCTTTGTACATTAAAGCATATGGTTTAGCAGTTGCACTTTCCTCAGCTTCAATTACTTTTTTTGTTATTGTTTATTTATGTGTGTGTCTGAGGAGGTCAGAGGGTATCAGGTGCCCTGGAGCTGCAGTTCTAGGTTGCAATGAGCTCCCTGGTTTGGGTGCTGGGAATCAACTCGGCTTCTTTTTAAGAATGGTGCATGCTCTTAACACCTGAGCCACCTCTCCAGCCTTCACAGCTTCAGTTTTAAACACTGACACAGGTATCATTTTGTACCCCATTCTGGCCTGAAGTTCATGGCATTAATACTGCCTTGTACTCTGGAACCTGTTTCTGAGATTGCAGATGTGTGTTGCTGTGCCTGGCTGTGTGCTGCCTTAGAAAATACAATTTAATTTTCCATTTCTAATTGTTTTGAGATTTTGTTTGTATCTGTCTATAGTTGGTTTTTGTTTGTTTTTTCAACTTACTGTCTTTGTGTAGGATAATATTGGTGTCATAGTTTTGAATTGGAAATGCTTTATTTGTTTATTGAATTTTCTATTCATTTTACATACCAACCACAGATCCCCCTCTCCTCCCTCCTCCTGCCCCCCAGCCTTCCCCCTCAACCCACCCACTATTCCCACCTCCTCCAAGGCAAGATGTTCCATGGGGGAGTCATCAGAGCCTGGTACATTGAGTTGAGGCAGGTCCAAGCCCCTCCTCGCTGCACCAAGGTTGTGTGAGCTGTCCCACCATAGGCACTGGGCTCCAAAAAGCCGGCTCATGCACCAGGGGATGGCTCCTGATCCCACTGCCTGGGGGCTTCCTAAACAGTTCAAGCTAAACAGTTGTCTTGCCTAAACAGAGGGCCTGGTCCAGTAGCATGGGGGCCCCACAGCTATTGGTCCACAGTTCATGTGTTCCCACTAGTTTGGCTGGTGGTCTCTGTATGTTTTCTCATCATGATCTCAATGTCCCTTGTCATAGATTCCCTCCTCTCTCTCATTGATTGGACTTCTGGAGCTCGGCCTGGCGCCCGGCCGTGGATCTCTGCATCTGCTTCCATCAGTCGCTGGATGAAGGTTCTGTGATGACAGTTAGGGTATTCACTCATCTGATCAGCAGAATAGGCCTGTTCAGGCACCCTCTCAACTATTGCCAGTAGTCTAAGGTGGAGTCATCCTTGTGGATTCCTGGGAACTTCCCTAGCACTCTGTTTCTCCGTATTCCCATCATGCCTTCCTTTATCATGGTATCTCTTTCCTTGCTTTCCCACTCTGTCCTTGTTCCTGCTCGAACCTCCCATTGCCTATATTCTCATCCCCTATCCCTTGCCCTCCATTACTCCCCCTCATCCTCAGTTTGCTCATGTAGATCTCATCTATTTCTCCTTTGCTGGGCAATCCATGCGTCCCTTCTAGGGTCCTCCTTGCTAGCTAGTCTCCCTAGAGCTGTGGGTTGCAGTCTGGTTATCCTTTGCTTTACATCTAGTATCCACTTATGAGTGAGTACATACCATGTTTGTCCTTCTGAGTCTGGGTTACCTCACTCAGGATGATATTTTCTAGTTCCATCCATTTGCCTGCAAATTTCATGATATCATTGTTTTTTACTGCTGAGTAGTACTCCATTGTGTATGTGTACCATATTTTATTTATCCGTTCTTTGGTTGAGGAGCATCTAGGTTGTTTCCAGGTTCTGGCTATTATGAATAATGCTGCTATGAACATAGTTGAGCATGTGTCCTTGTGGTATGATTGAGCATTCCCAAGAGTGGTATAGCTGGGTCTTGAGGTAGATTGATTCCCAATTTTTTGAGAAACCATCATACTGATTTCCAAAGTGGCTGTACAAGCTTCTACTCCCACTAACAGTGGAGGAGTGTTCCCCTTGCTCTGCGTCCTCTCCAACATAAGCTGTCATCAGTGTTTTTAATCATAGCCATTCTGACAGGTGTAAGATGATATCTCAGAGTCGTTTTGGTTAGCATTTCCCTGATGACTAAGGATGTTGAGCAATTTCTTAAATGTCTTTCGGCCATTTGAGATTCTTCTTTTGAGAATTCTCTGTTTAGCTCTGGAGCTCATTTTTTAATTGGATTGTTCAGTACTTTGATGTCTAGTTTCTTGAATTCTTATATATTTTAGAGATCAGCCCTTTGTCAGTTGTGGGGTTGGTGAAGATCTTTTCCCATTCTGTGGGCTGTTGTTTTGTCTTATTTACCGTGTCCTTTGCCTTACAAAAGCTTCTCAGTTTCAAGAGGTCCTATTTATTAATTGTTGCTCTCAGTGTCTGTGCTACTGGTGTTATATTTAGGAAGTGATCTCCTGTGCCAATGTGTTAAAGACTACTTCCTACTTTCTCTTCTATCAGGTTCAGAGTAACTGAATTTATGTTGTGGTCTTTGATCCACTTGGACTTGAATTTTGTGCATGGTGACAGATATGGATCTATTTGCAGTCTTCTACATGTTGACTGACATCCAGTTATGCCAGCACCATTTGTTGAAGATGCTTCCTTTTTTCCATTGTACAGTTTTGGCTTCTTTGTCAAAAACCAGGTGTTCATAGATGTGTGGATTAATGTCAGGGTCTTCAATTTGATTCTGTTGGTCCACATGTCAGTTTTTATGCCAGTACCAAGCTGTTTTTATTACTGTAGCGCTATAGTAGAGCTTGAGGTCAGGGATTGTGATGCCTCCAGAGGTTGCTTTATTGTACAGGATTATTTTATCTATCCTGGGTTTTTTTGTTTTTCCATATGAAGTTGAGTATTGTTCTTTCCAGGTCTGTGAAGAATTGTGTTGGGATTTTAATGGGGATTGCATTGAATCTGTAGATTGCTTTTGGTAAGATTGCCATTTTTACTATGTTAGTTCTGCCTATCCATGAGCATGGGAAATCTTTTCATTTTCTGATATCTTCTTCAATTTCTTCAGAGATTTAAAGTTTTTATCACACAAGTCCTTTACTTGCTTAGATAGAGTTACCCCAAGGTATTTTATATTATTTGTGGCTATTGTAAAGGGTATTATAAAGGGTGATGTTTCTCTGATTTCTTTCTCAGCCCTTTTATTATTTGTATATAGGAGGGCTACTGATTTTTTTTGAGTTAATCTTGTATCCTGCCATATTACTGAAGGAGTTTATCAGCTGTAGGAGTTCCCTGATAGAATTTTTGGGGTCACTTATGTATACTATCATATCATCTGCAAATAGTGAAAGTTTGACTTCTTCCTTTCCAATTTGTATCCCCTTGATCTCCTTATGTTGTCTTATTGCTCTAGCTAGAACTTCAAGTACTATATTGAATAAATATGGAGAGAGTGGACAGCCTTGTCTTGTTCCTGATTTTAGTGGAATCACTTTGAGTTTCTCTCCATTTAATTTGATGTTGGCTGTTGGTTTGCTGCAAATTGCCTTTATTATATTTAGGTATGTTCCCTGTATTTCTGATCTCTCTAGGACCTTTATCATGAAGGGGTGTTGGATTTTTGTCAAAGGTTTTTTTCAGCATCTAATGAGATGATCATTTTTTTTTCCCAGTTTGTTAATATGGTGTATTACATTGACAGATAGCTACACCAGCTTGCTTTTTAAGTCCATTTGATTGGAAAGTTTTTTCCCAGCCTTTTATTCTGAGGTAGTATCTGTCTTTAAAGTTGAGGTGTGTTTCTTATATGCAGTAGAATGATGGATCCTGTTTTCGTGTCCATTCTGTTAGCCTGTGTCTTTTATAGGCAAATTGAGACCATTGATATTAATAGATATTAATGACCAGTGATTGTTAATTCCTGTTGTTTTTGGTGGTGGTGTTGTGTGTTTCTCTTCTCTGGTATTTGTTGGTGTGGGATTATCTATTGCCTGTGTTTTCATGGGTGCATCTAACTTCCTTAGGTTGGATTTTTCCTTCTAGTGCTTTCTGTAGGGCTGGATTTGTGGATAGGTATTGTTTAAATCTGGTTTTATTATGGAATATTTTGTTTACTCCGTCTATGGTGATTGAGGGTTTTGCTGGATATAATAGTCTGGGTTGGCATCCATGGTCTCTTAGTGTCTGCATAATGTCTGTCCAGGACCTTCTGGCTTTCAGTCTCCATTGAGAAGTCAGGTGTTACTCTTATGGGTCTGCCTTTGTGTGTTACTTGGCCTGTTTCCTTTGCAACTCTTAATATTTTTTCTTTATTCTGTATGTTTAGTGGTTTGATTATTATGTGGTGAGGGGACTTTTTTTTTGATCCAGTCTATTTGGTGTTCTATAAGCTTCTTGTATCTTCATAGGCATTTCCTTCTTTAGGTTGGGAAAGTTTTCTTCTATGATTTCCTGAATATATTTTCTGTGCCTTTGAGTTGGTATTCTTTTCCTTCTTCTATCCCTTTTATTCTTAAGTTTGGTCTTTTCATGGTGTTCCAAATTTCCTGGACGTTTTGTGTTATGACTTTCTTGGCTTTAGTGTTTTCTTTGACCAATGAATCTATTACCTTTATCGTATCTTCAATGCCAGAGATTCTCTCTTCCATCTCTTGCGTTCTGTTGGTTATGCTTGCATCTGTAGTTCCTCTTCATTTAGTCAGATTTTCCATTTCCAGCATTCCCTCAGTTTGTGTCTTTTTTATTGCCTCTATTTCAGTTTTCAAATCTTGAACTGTTTTCTTCATCTGTTTAATTGCTTTTTCTTGGCTTTCTTTAAAGGATTTATTGATTTTTTTTTTTCCAATTTTTTGTCTTTTCCTCAATTTCTTTAAGGGAAATTTTCATTTCCTCTTTAAAGGCCTCTATCATCTTCTTAAAGTCATTTTTAAGGTCAATTTTTTCTGCTTCTGCATTGAGATGTTCAAGTCTTCCTGATGTAGAACCACTAGGTTCTGATGGTGCCATGTTGGTATTTATGTTGTTGACTGTAGTTTTGTACTGGCATCTACCCATCTCTTCCTCCACTTGGTGCAAGTGGTGTCTGTGTTTGAGGGAGCTTCTCTTGGTCTGATTGATACTCTTGGTCTATCGGGGCTCTTGGTCCAGTCAGTGCTGATGGACTCTGTGTCTCAGGGAGCAGTTCTTAGTCTAATTGGTGCTAGTGAGCTCTGTCTCAGGGAGCAGCTATTCCCAATCAGTGCAGGGTGGGCTTATGGCTCCAGTGGTCACTGGTATTAGGGGGCATGATTGGTTTGGCGAGTGGGGTGGGGGAAGAATCTGCTGCCCAGTCTCTAGGACTGCACTGTCTGAGGGGGCGGAGTGAGTGGCATGGAATGTGCCCCTGGGGCCTAGGGGTTAGAGAACTGGTCTGCCTGGTCCGGAGATGGGGCTTTACCTGTTCCCAATTGGTGCAGGGTGGGCTTATGGGTCCAGTGGTCACTGGTGTCACAGGGGATGGTTGTCTTGGGGAGGGCACTGGGGGAAGGGGCAGCTGCCTGGTCCCTGGGGCTCCAATGGCTGGGGGGACGGGCATGGAATGTGCCCCCGGGGCCTAGGGGCTAGAGACCTGGTCTGTCCAGTCCAGAGATGGGGCCTTACCTGTTTCCAATCGGTGCCGGTTGGGCTTATGGGTCTTATTTATTTATTTTAAGACAGGATTTCACTATGTGGACCAGGCTATCATTGAACTCATAGATATCCACCTGCCTCTGCCTCTTGGGTGCTGGGATTAAAGGTGTTCACCACCATGCCCAGCACTTGTCTTTTTTTTTTTTTTTTTAAGAGTTTCAGGTATGTTTTTTTGATACATCCATGCCCATTCAGACTATTATCTCTTTATGTGTTTCTTGATATATTTTTCATTTCTAAAAATTTCATTTCATCTAAGTTACTAAGTTTTTGCCCATGGGATTGCAACATTTGTCCTTTATATGTGATATATGGTCCCCCCAGGTGCATGTGTTTGAACATTTCCCCACCAACTGGTGGTACTGTTTTGCAAATTATGATGACTTTAGGTTTTGCACTAAATGAGAGTTCTCAGAATCTCAAGTCATTCTCCCTCAAGTTTTGAGCCACATATTTGTCATTCTTTGCATTCTTTGTGACTTCATAATGTTAAAAAGTGAGCATTTGCCTTTAATCCCAGCACCCGGGAGGCAGAGGCAGGCAAATCTCTGTGAGTTTGAGGCCAGCCTGGTCTATAGAGTGAGATCCAGGGCAGCCAGATCTACACAGTGAGACCCTGTGGGCTGGGAGATGACAAAAAAGTGAGCATTTGAGGCAGATGGGATGGCTCAGTGCTTAAAAGTATGTACTACTCTTCCAGAGTGTTAGAGGTAAGTGTGAAGCTGAGTGTGGTGGCTCAGTTTTTAGTAACTCGAGCACTAAAGGATCTGAGACCTTCTGACCTTCATGGGCATCTGGAACACTGACACACACAGAGACAGTTTAAAATACACGTGAATAAAGATAAAATATTTAAAAAAATTTATGACAGTATCTCACTGTGTCACTGGTTGACTAAAAGTAAAATCCCCCAAACAAAAACCACAGATGTGTGTGTGTGTGTGTGTGTGTGTGCGCGCACCCCCCCCCCCCCCCCCCCCATGTACACACAAGATCTGAGCATTTGAGAAGAGTTATGGTGGCACATAGCTTTAATCCTAGCACTGGGGAGGCAAAGGCAGGTGGATACCATGAGATTGAGGCCAGCCTGGTCTATACAGTTAATTTCAGCCCAGCTATTGCTACATAGTGAGACCTCGTCACTAAGACTGTTACAATAAATGCCCCTGGAAGTCAGTTTCTGTCTTCCCCAGGGTTTGCTGCCCCTGTGTTGAGGGCTCAATTTGCCATTTGTTTAGTGTTACCAAAATTCTATTACCTGTGTGTTGGCAATCTGGCTCCAGAGTGCACTTTGTATTCAGTTATTATTTTTCAAGAGCTAAAAAACAAGACTGAAAAAGGCTGCCTGTGAGCAGATCTATGGATGGCTGAGTTAGGGGCCGCCTTTTAACTCTGCAGCCTCCTTCTTACTTTCTGCTGAGTCCAGCCTCGAGAGAAGTTGAGGCTCAAGATGAGAGAGCCTTCTCAGATGTTTTCTGAAAGTGTCTTTTCAACATGCCTTGATATACCTGTGTGCTAAGAGAGAATATGTTTTAAAATTTACCTTTTGTGTCAGCTTTATGGTTTGTATGTTCTTGAACTATTTTAGGTAAGATATCCCACTACTGTTGTGAAGACTCTGACATTTGCTAAACAGCTGCTATTCCTTGTCAGTTTAGAAAAATAATTTTGGTTGACTACAGAAAAAGCCTGTAGACTTATGGGATTTTTTTTTTTTTTTTTTTTTTTTTTTTGGTTTTTCGAGACAGGGTTTCTCTGTGTAGCTTTGCGCCTTTCCTGGAACTCACTTGGTAGCCCAGGCTGGTCTCGAACTCACAGAGATCCGCCTGGCTCTGCCTCCTGAGTGCTGGGATTAAAGGCGTGCGCCACCACCGCCCGGCGGGATTTTTATAAAAGTGTGATTAGGAGGAAGTGAATGTTGGTGGTACTGCACTTGTGCCAGCCTTCCTTCCCGCGCCAGATGAACATGCCACTGTTTGATATGGTCTGGCTGGGATTTCTGACATCAGGTGATTGTTCTGTCCCTTCTCCAAAGCAGCTACAACTGCTACATTGAGTTTTTTCTAAAAAGATAAGCCACCCTTCTCTTAATTCTGTCATGCTTTAGCATTACTCAGTTAAAGTTGAAATATTCCGTTCAGGGCTAACAAGTGGCTCAGTGAGTAAGGATGCCTGCTGCTAAGCCTGTGTTAATTCCTCAGACCCAGTCTTGCAACTTGTCCTCTGAACTCCACATTCACCCTCCTGAATAAATGAGTGTAATTACCTCCCCCCGCCCCCATACACATCTTGTTATGAAAAAGAGTCTTCCTTTGTAGCCTGGTTGGCCTAGAACTTACTATATTACACTCTGATGGCCTCAAACTCAAAGAAATCTCCTTGCCTTTGTCTGCAGAGTACTGAGATCAAAGGCTGTGCTGCACTCCCCATGTAATGAATTTTTTTGCTATATAAGTATAATTTCCATTTTATTTTATTTTTTCCCACATGGTTTCTTTGCTCTTTACATGAGCTTTCTTGGTGGTCATAGGGCAACACCAGTGGGTCTAAATCACGATGAGTGTGTTTAGTTCTTCCAGGCTTTGTGATCAATTCTTGACCACCTTGCTTTGAGTGGCACTACTCATGCAGTAGTACAGCTTGGAGTAGATATGAGATGCCCATAAGCATCTAAGACACTTGGTTCAGAAATGTCCCTGATGGAAGTGGCCTCTACTGTGTTCAGAATGACGAACTTCTTACTGGCCTTGTCCTTGGACATTCCTTGGGCTCAGTTGGGGCAGTGAGTTGGCTGCACATGGCTGGCCCTTTTTGCTATGGGGATTCTTTCTTTTTTGGTAGTCTTTGGCAGTACCTGAAGAGTGTAATTAAATTACTGTGAGATTTTTTTTTTTTCTTTATCAAGACAGGGTTTCTCTGTGTAACAGCTCTGGCTGTCTTGGAACTCAATTTGTAGACCAGGCTGGCCTCAAACTCATAGAGATCTGCCTGTATATGCCTCCCGAGTGCTGGGATTAAAGGTGTGTGTCACTACCACTGCCTGCTTGTTTATTTATTTATTTTTTTAGGTTTATTTACTTCATTATTTTTAATGTGTATGTATATGGGTGGTTTGCCTACATGTCCGTATGTGCACCGCGTGTGTGCTTACTGCCTGCAGAGGTAAGAAGAGGTGTTGGATCCATGGAACTGGAGTCACAGATGGGTGAGAGCTGCCATGTGGATCCTGGGACTTGAACCTGGGTCCTCTGCAAGAGCAACAAGTACTCTTAAGCACTGAGCCATCTCTCCATCCCCTATTTCTTTATTTTGAGGCAGGGTCTCAGTCTGTATCCTTGGCTTTCCTGGAATTCCCTATGTGGACTAGACTGGCCTCCAGTTCACAGAGATCTGCCAACCTTTTCCTCTTGAGCGCTGGTATTGCAGATATTAAAGGTGTTTGCCATCATGCTGGTTAAGATCTTTATTAATCATGCAGTATTTGTATTACTTGATTTAATTTGTGATACACGGGAAAGTGGGGTCCACTTTAGGTGTTCTTTGTCTCATTAATAAAAAAATTTCAGAATACACTCACAGAAGCACAAGGACAATTTTATCAGTATTTAAAAGAACTGCAGGGCAGGTAAGCTGCCTGCAGGAGAAGGGAGGAAGCCATGCCGTTGAAGCTGGCATGGAGGGAGATGCATAGCCAACAAGCGGTGTGGTGGTGGTGGGGGAGATGACAGAGAGTTAAAGAAAGTATGCTTAGAAAAGAGATAGAAAAGAGGGACAATATGCTTTTCTGAGTAATTCAGAAAAGCAGGGTGACTTAACAACCTTTCATGACTGTAGTAGGGCCGGGGTTCTGGGAAGGGAAAGAAAGAAACTCATTGAAGAACCAATGACTGCAGCTGTCTCTTTAGCATGGTTATGGTGAGCCTGCCTTCCTAGGGGTGGTCCCTTCGCCAGAGTGACTGAATCAGCCGAGCTGGAATGTCAGGTCTCCACCCAGGCCTGAGAGACTATTCTCATGATCTGGAGCTTTTTCTACGCTAACATTTGGACTGGAGTAAGTTGTACTCAGGAATCTTAATGATTTCTTTTCTGTTAGCATATAGGATGGGCTCATTTCCCCATTTAAGTGGTGACACCATGTGTGAAATAGTGCTCTCCAGGGAAGCTCATCACATACATTGTCTGTTATCACTGGGACTGTGCCTGATGCTCTAGGTTTTTCTGAGTTTGTAACAGATGAGTCTACTCTCAGAAGGAAAATGGTTCTGAATTGCCACAGTATTCTTAGAACTCATTATGCTTGAGTGATGTATTCTCATTCTTTGTGTTCATTCATGAGCTCTCCCCATTATCTTGTTCTCCACCCAGCAAAGCTTAAACTCTGTACACATAGGTGGCTAAAGACAGATCTCTTCTGGGTATAGGTGGTGGGACTTTGTAGGAATATGAATTGGATGGAGCTCCCCGGGCCACTCGATGAGAGGAGTGTTTTTACCTTGATGGTTCTGTTCACAGTCGTTCATTGTTTGCATTAATGCTCCCCTGTCATGAAGTACATGTGTGGAGACTGCAGGATGCGTGAACATTTTATCAGTTGAGCATACATGTCAGTTCTTTTTTTTTTTTAAGTTAATTAATTTTTATTTTATGTATATCCGTATTTTGCCTGCATGTTTATCTTAATGAGGTTATCAGATCATGGAGTTACAGACAGCTGTGAGCTGCCATGTGGGTTCTCTGGAACAGCAGTCAGTGCACTGAGCCATCTCTCCCCACCCCCATCCCTTGTCAGTTCTTTTATATACATGTGTGGGATGTTTTAGGATCTGGTGAGCTTTGAGGATGTGGCTGTGCACTTCACCCAGGAAGAGTGGGCTTTGCTGGATCCTTCCCAGAAGAGTCTGTACAGAGATGTGATGCAGGAGACCTGCAGGAACCTGGCTGCGATAGGTAAGACTTGTAGACTCGTGTTTCTTCCCCTTAGTTAAGTTAGAGCGCAAGTGTTTCCCTGTTAGAAATGGTCTTCTGTGATCTGGGTGTAGAAAGGGAAGAATTTGGTGAATGAGTGACATAATGAGCAGGTGAGACGGCTCAAGAAGTCAGAGGTCCTCACTCTGCAGGCCTGTGGAAGGGCCAGGCCAGTTCCCACAGCTGTCCTCTCAAAATGCGTGCTCAGTGGCAGGCACACCCACAAAATCCCCGCTTTCACAGTGCTACATTTTCAGAAGGAGACATGATTATAATGTACATTGATACTAGAAACTACTTTTCAGTGATTTTTTTTCAACAATTTTATTATTTTTATGTATGTGTGCACCGTGCTCTTAACCAGGGACCTTTTTTTTTTTTCAAAATAGAGTTTCACTATGTAGATAAGGCTGGCCTTAAAGTCACAGAGACCACCTGCCTCTGCATTCTGAGTGCTGAAGTTAAAAGCATTTGCCACCACATCCAGCTTTGCTTTCATTAATTTCTAATAATTTACCATAAATTTTTGGTGCTATATTTTAGGATCTATATGGGAAGAACAGAATATTGAAGATGATTGCAAAAATTTTGGAAGATATCAAAGGTAATTTGCATGTATAAGTGGAAGCAAATGTAGAAACTTTAACATGCCATATAAATTTAATAATGAACAAATGAAATAACTTTTATTTTTTTGGTTTTTCGGGACAGGGTTTCTCTGTGTAGTTTTGAAGCCTGTCCTGGAACTCGCTTTGGAGACCAGGATGGCCTCGAACTCACAGAGATCCACCTGCCTCTGCCTCCCAAGTGCTGGGATTAAAGGCGTGCGCCACCACCGCCCGGCCTGAAATAACTTTTAACTTATTCATCATTACAAACTTCTCATCAAAAATATGTACTTAAGTATAAGAATGCTACTAAATGTTTGCAACATAATTCACGTAGACACAGTGTCAATGAGTGTCACTGTTTAATTAATTGATTAATTTAATGCTCTCTGGAAGGCATATTGTAGAACCATTAGTCAATCTGTTTAGTTTCACACCATTCAGATATGGCAGAAAGAATACAGTGAAAGCAGTTTCTGATCTCAACCTTAATAATAAGCAGTCTGTAGAAACTAATTTGGGGGCTGGAGAGATAGCTTAGTGGTTAAGAGCACTGACTGCTCTTCCAGAGGTCCTGAGTTCAATTCCCAGCAACCACATGGTGGCTCACAACCATCTGTAATGAGATCTGGTGCCCTTTTCTGGCTTGCAAGGACACATGCAGGCAGAACACTGTATATATAATAAATTAATTAAAAAAAAAAACTAGTTTGGTTGTCTTTTGTTTTTTTGAGACAGGGTCTCTCTATGTAGCCCTGGCTATCCTGGAATTGGCTCTGTAGACCAGGCTGGCCTTGAACTCACAGAGATCTGCCTGCCTCTGCCTCCTGAATGCTGGGATTAAAGGTGTGCACCACCGTTGCCTGGCATCTTTTGTTTTTGAGACAGGGTCTCACCATGTAACTCTGGCTGGCCTGGAACTCATTATGTAGACTAGACTGGCCTCTAACTCACAGATACCCACCTGCCTCTTGAGGGATTAAAGACATGCACCATCAAGCTGTTTGTCATTTTTGCAGAAGTTGTATATTAGAAAGTAAAGAGGGTGGTCAGGAATGAGAAAAACCTAAACCCTTTTACCGAACTTCAGTATGAGCAGCGAGGTTCCTATGAAGTTAAGCTCTATGAATATCATGTGTGTGAAAAAGTTTTCATGTACCATTCATCCTCTAATAGGCACATCATATCTCATTCTGAATATACTCCATATGAGCATGAGGAATATGGAAACAAGCCATATGATTCCAGTTCTCTCACAAGTATTCAAGGATACATGGGTGCTCACACTGTGAATGGACCTTGTGAATGTGAGGTATGTTTAAAATCCTTTGGTTTCCCAAGTACATTTGGAATGTATCACCAAACTCAAAGTGGAGAAAACTTCTATGACTACAAGGAATGTGCAAAGGCTTCTGTTTATCATAGTTCATTTTACACACATGGAGGAACTCACACTGTAAGAAAATGTTATGAATGTAACCAGTGTGGTAAAGTTCTGAGTTCTTCCAGTTCCCTTCAAAGGCATGAGAGAATTCACACGGGAGAAAGACCCTATAAATGTAACCAGTGTGGTAAAGCTCTGAGTTCTTCCACTTCACTTCAAAGACATGAGAGAATTCACACAGGAGAAAGACCCTATAAATGTAACCAGTGTGGGAAAGCCTTTAGATGCCACAGTGCCCTTCAATTACACGAAAGAATTCATACTGGTGAAAAACCCTATGAGTGTCAACAGTGTGGGAAAGCCTTTACATGTCACAGTTACCTTCGATTACATGAAAGGACTCATACCGGAGAGAAACCCTATGAATGTAAGCAGTGTGGGAAAGCCTTCAGATGTCAAACTTCCTATCATAGACATAAAATTATTCATGGTGGAGAAACATTCTATGAATGTAAACAATGTAGTAGGCTCTTCATTTACCCCTCTTTACTTCAAATGCATGAAAGAACTCACACTAGTGAAAGACCATATAAATGTAAACAGTGTGGTAAATCATTCCTTTACCCCTCTTTACTTCAAATGCATGAAAGAACTCACACTGGTGAAAAGCCCTACGAATGTAAGCAGTGTGGTACAGCGTTTAGACATCACTCTTCCCTTCGACTGCATGAAAGAACTCATACAGGAGAAAAGCCCTATGAATGTCAACAGTGTGGGAAAGCCTTTACTCGTCACACTTCCCTTCGATTACATGAAATAACTCATACTGGAGAGAAACCTTATAAATGTAAAGAATGTGGTAAAGCCTTTAGACATCACTCTTCCCTTCGATTGCACGGAAGAATTCATAGTGGAGAGAAACCCTATGAATGCAAACAATGTGACAAGGCCTTTATACGTTACAGTTACCTCCGACTACATGAAAGAACACACACAGGAGAAAAACCTTATGAATGCAAACAATGTGGGAAAGCCTTCAGCCGTCACAGTTCCTTTCAGAGACATAAATCTATTCATGCTGTAGAAAACCCCTATGAGTGTCAGCAGTATCTAATTCCTTTATCCCTGTTTCCTCCAAATACATCAGACAACTCATACTGGTGAAAAGCACTATGATTGTGAACAGTGTGTTAAAGTGTTTACCCTTATCCACACATGTAAGAACTGAGACGTCACGTGATAAGCCTTATCCACATAAATGATATGGTTTAGACTTCGAATGCATGAAGAAATTCATGCTGGGCACAGTTTCTACAAATGTAAGCAATGTGTAGTAAGTCCTTTGCTGGCCACTCTTCTTTCACAGAAATAATTCATGCTGTGGAAATGCCTTATGAATGGAAACAATATGCTCAGTCTTTTATCCCTTTTTGCTTCAAACACATGCAAGAACTTATAGTAAAACGCTGTGAATGTCAGCAGTGTGCTGGAGACTTCAGGAGATGCAGGTCCCTTTGGTAACATGAAAGACATCTTACTGGAGGAAAAAAAACCCATGATATTTAGATGTCATTGCTCCCATAGATTCCGTGAGTGAACTACTGGAAACAGTTCTGTGAGTGGAAACAAAGCTGTGACACCTTCAAGCTCACAGTTCCTTTCAAAGATGTGTAATGATTGATGGTGGGACAAAGCCTTATACATGTAAAGAGTATGGTAAGTTTTTGGTTGCTGGGAGATGGACAGACATTTTTGTTGGTAGTGTGGCTGCCTGTAAGTTGCCTGGGCTCAGTAAGCCCCATTAAATTTAGTGGTTCCCCAGGCTGCACTTGGGTGGAATCATTTCTTTGCTTCTACCCTCGGTGCCCTATCTGGGATGAATAGACACTTATTCAACATGTGGCCAGAAAATGTTCACATAACAGTTGGCGCCCAAATGTGGGGCACAGTGGAACCAAAGATGAGTTTGAGAGGAGCACTTGCCTTGTCTCTGCTGTGGGTGATGAGACATGCCACTGAAGGGAAGCTTTCTATGGGTGGACATCTGCGGTGTTAATTCTGAAACGGCTGTCCTTTCCTTGTGTCACGGAACAGTGTGCCTTCTTGTTGCAGTACCAGTTGTACTGTCTGTACTGCACAACTCTTCTGTAGGATGGAGTGGTCCACTTCTGTGACAGTGAGGTTTGCCACAAGGAACCTCCCAGCCCCCCATACAGCTGTCAGGTGAAAGAGTGTATTACAGTTCCTGTAAGTAGTACATAAGGAAGAGGATTAAATAGGCATCAGGTTCATGGCCCTTTCTTTGGGTAATAAGACATGTAAATAAGGCTTAGCCGTCTACTAACATGAACTTGCCCTTCTAATGGAGGAATTACTTTGAGGAAAAGATGTGCAGATGCTGTCCACTGTATTGGCCTCCGAATTGGCAGGAAAACTAAGGAAGGCATGTGGGGTGGAGCATGGGAATTAACGAGCTGCAGCTGTTGGCTTCCATTTTCTTACAGCTGGTGATGGCATAAGGGAAACAAATTAAAAGTTCTATCTGCTAAGTAGTTCCTCTAGGATCCTAAAACTTGAAGCCTACGTAAAGTCTTGAACAGTGAGGATACTTTATTCAAAGGGAGTGAAGTAGGAGTGATAATGTTCCCCTTAGGCCTGACCTTTAATACAGAAGAGTAGGAGGTTAGTGGTACAGCATGTGAATGGAGGCCTAAATAGTAGACCAGTAAAGGAGTTTGTGCTAATCAGTAAATATTCTGTCTTTGGAAGGCTGTAAAGCTTGAGGAAAAGAATATCAGTGAAGGAAGACATGATGAAGTGGTGCAGCTGAAAGTCTCAGCTTTCCTTAGAGTCATTTCCCCAGAATAAGTTGTGTGCTCTCCTGCAGGAAAGGATGCTTGTGTGTAACTTGTTTGTTCAGCCCAGGGACCTCTCAGCAGCCAGGGACGTCTACTGAAGAGGCAGCAGTGTGCTACAGCTTGGGCCCAGAGGCTGTCAGACCCAGGGAGTCCATGGGGATACAGCAGGTGAGCATGTCTGGGTTTCCCCTTGGCCCCCTACACCAATTTGAGAACAAGAGCCAGCTCCTTCCCCACCAAGGCTGCACTCAGGATGAGGGTGCAGATGGCTCATGAAGAATGAGTAGATGGTTCAGGGTAGGGTACAACCTCCTATCTACACCACTGTATCCAATATTGGTTTTGATTTGCTTTTGTTTTCTTGAGGCAAGTTCTTAGGCAGCCCGGGCTGGTCTCAAATTTACTGTATAGCCGAGGATGATCTTAGAAGTCCTGATGTCCTACCTCCTCTTTCTAAGTACTGGGGTTGCATGCATGAGTCACCCCATCTGGCTTCCTGTGCTTCGAAACAAACCCAGGCTTCATGCATGTATTCTCAGCTGTGCTATCCTCAGGTCAACACTGAGGAAACACTTAGCACAAGTGACCGAATCTTCATGCTATTGGATCTTCTTAACGTTTTATTTATTACCCTCTTAGCTCTTGACTCCTGAGTCCAGCTGGCACTTGTTTGAGATGGTGGCTTGTGGGCCTTCAGTGATCCTGAGACCCCTGTATAAAAAGGTTTCACTTCACCGCTGACATAAAGCTAGCCTGTGAGTGTCCACAGAGCATCCATGTGAGCTGAAAGAGTGAGGATGGGAAGGGAGGTCCACATGTGCACAGGGCAGGCACATGAGATTTATGTGGGGTTTATGGTTGGTAAGACACAGGTGATACAAAACAAGGTGAATGAGGGAAAACCTTTACAGCCAGTGCCTAACATCAGGTATTAAAAGAATAGTTGAGGAGCTTGAATGAATGTGCCTCTGTGTGTGTGTGTGTGTGTGTGTGTGTAAAGATACTTTTAGAACATAGGCTCTTTAGAGAAGATGCGGTGTCAGGGCAGGCTACTTCTCCATGAGGTCTTTGCCACAGATGCCCGGAAGTCCCCAGACAGTTATGGCTATTGCCAATGCTATTAGTTGTCCCTAGAACTAGAGTTAAGACTGTTCCTTAAGACACCATATGCTTTGGCTGCTGATTGTGGAAAAAACAAGCTGACACTGGGCTGGAAGCTTCCTCCTTGCCAGCATTCATGGGGCCTGTAGGTGCAGGCTACTATGCAGCACTACTTCGCTCTGGACCCTGCATGTTACTAAAATGGCAAGCAAGATGTGCCTACTAGGGCATAGCTGGTGAAGGTGCTTGCTGCCAAGTCTGGCAACTCGAGTTAGATCTCAGAACCCATGTGGTGGAAAGAGGCCCAAATCCTGCAGGTTGTCTTCTGATTTCCTCATTCATGCTATGGCATACATCTTCCCTGCACAATATAGAAATAAATGTAATAGGCTCTAGGACTACAATGGCCTGACTTAATGAGAGTGACCAACTGCTTTCTGATTGAATTGAAGGCTTGCTCTGCAGGGGTCAATTCACATCTCTAAGACCCATCCACAACCTATGGCTAGACAGTCATAGGCCTTGGTGGAAACACTGTTGGTGTTTTGCTAAACAGGTATATTTCTGTGAAATGACTGTCTGAAGTTCTGTGTTTATGCCTGTAGACTATTGCTCCAGTTATTTTTGGAAAGAGAAGCTCCTTTTTGCTGTAGGCAGTAGTTACTGATGAGACTTAGCACCCCTTCCCAGGCTTGGCACATTCTAGAAAAGGGGGCACCAGAGGAAGGAATGGCATGTTTTGGAATGCTGTCCTTTGAGCATGCCATTGCCAGTCTTGAAATTTCAGTACCTGTGATGACCTGCAGGAGGCCTACACCAGATTGAGGCTCTTTGTATTATGCAGAGGGATGGGCATGGAGCCCTGGCACCTTCCATGATGATTTACAGGCAGTATATATTTACTACAGGGAGGGATCAAGAGACCTTTGCCTCTCCCTGAATATACTTTCTTTGTTTTGATTTTTTTGAGACAGGGTTTCTCTATATAGCCCTGGCTGCCCTGGAACTCTCACTATGTAGAGCAAGCCAGCCTTGAACTCAGAGATCTGCCTCCCAAGTGCTGAGATTAAAGGCATGCACCACAATGCCCAGCGTATCCCTGAATATTTTTAGGCAGTTAATGATACTTAGACAGGAGGGTCTCACGAGACCTCCCCCCTCCTCTGGATATAAAAGCAGATAATTGTTGCTGGTAAAGGGAGTAACCCTTTCTTCAGTGGAATACCTACCCATAAGTTCCTATGTTCCTGTCAGTGACCCTTCACCTGTGCGCCTGTATTAACCTAATTAAAATAATTGCTTCATCAAGCTGTGCTTGTGTTGAATCTTTTCCTTGTGTCTGTGTTTGGTATCCTTGACTGAGGTGACAGACATTCAGACCTCAGAGAAAGTTCACACAGTTGTATTGTGTGATATGCCTTATATTGACACACTGTTCAAGTTTGTTGAGAGCAGACTGGGGGTGGGGGCATACTCCCCCTTTGTTCAGATTCAAACATTTATCTCAAGTTTTGTCTACCACTTCTTATCCTGGGGTGTGCTGGCCTGCAACAGGGAGAAGGTTGTTCAGCAGTAGTTGTGGATATTAAAAACCATGGTAAGCCAGGCGGTGGCAGCGCACGCCTTTAATCCCTGCGCTTTGGAGGCATCAGCAGATGGATCTCTGAGTTCCAGGCCAGCCTGGTCTACACAGAGAAACCCTGTCTGTCTTCAAAACAAAACAAAAAAGCATGGTAACATCTTTGTGACCAGATGGAAGGTAAACTTTCAAAATCGCAGTGAAAATAAAAAGCCAGATGCTGATGGCCTCAACAGTGCTCCCCAGTGTTTCTGCTGGATTTTGTTTGTGTTTTTACTATTTTAGTTTAGTTTAGTTAAGAAATTTTTTATTCATTTACATACCAATCATAGATCCCTCTCTTCCCTCCTCCCGCCCCTCCAGCCTTCTTCCAACCCACCCCCCACTCCTTCCTACAAGAAGGTAAGGCCTCTCATGGGGAGTCAGCAGAGCCTGGTACATTCAGTTGAGGCAGGTCCAAGCCCCTCTCCCTGCTTCGAGGCTGTGCAAGGTGTCCCACCATAGAAAAAAGCCAGCTCATGCACCTGGGACGTAGCCTGATTCCACTGTCAGGGAGCCCCTTAAGCAGGTCAAGCTCCGCAACTGTCTCACTTATGCAGAGGGCCTAGTCCATTTCCGTGGAGGCTCCACAGGTGTTGGTCTAAATTTCATTTTTATTATTTTTTTTATTTTATACATTTGGGTGTTTTGCCTAGGTCTGTGTACCACATTTGTGTCTGGTGCCCAGGAAGGCCAGAAGAGGGTATTGGATTCCCTGGAACTGGAATTAGAGATGGTTGTGAGCTGCCATATATGTGCTGGGAATTGAACCCAGAACAGTTCTCTTAAGCTCTGAACCATTTCTCCAGCCTTTGCCCACCCTCACCCCCAGTTTGCTTCTTGACTGTGCTGCTCCAGTCTTCTGGATGTTGTCAGTACCTCATGAAATGTTTTGCTCTTCACCTACCAATTCTACCTACTGCTTGTTTATTGTTGTTTGAGACAGCGTCTCACTATGTTGTGTGGCCCTGGCTGGCATAGAACTCACTATGTATATCAGCCTAGCCTGGAACTCACAAATATCCACCTGCCTGTGCCTGGCTTCTTTTACTTTATTAAATTTTAATTTCGTGTGGGTGTGTTTGTGTGTATGTGTGTACCACAATATACAGAGGTCATGTGGGTCCTGGGAACGAAACTCAGGCCATCAAGCTCTGTGCCATTTTACCCTATTGTTTTAATATTGTTGATCTATACTTAATAAATAAATATGCTTAATAAAGTCACTTCTAGAAACTGAGAATGTGGTATTACTTCAAATCCAACTTACTGAACAGATGTGAGAGTTGGATGAAGGTAAGTAAGGTGACAAATCCTCTGTTTATCCACATCTGTTTCCTATGTCTGAAGGATCTTGAAGTAACTGGTGAAGTGGCAGAGGGTGGTTCTCTTTGAAAGCAAAAAACTGCTAGAGGTAACGCTTTTTAAATGTGAACACTGAAAAATTTCGACTTTCTGATTCTCTTTAAATGTACAGGAAAACTCATGGGTGAAATTTTAATGAATATAGATTTAATGAACATCCATGAATATAAAATACTTTGAGAGTTTTTTTTTTGATATCATGAAAGGACTTACCTTGATGAAGAAAATAATAATGAAGTTAAAGCCTTAAGTATCCTTTATATTTTTAAAGACAGGATCTCTACTATGTAGCTCTGGCTGTTGTAGAACTTGCTTTGTAAAGTAGGTTGGTATCCAGTTCACAGACATCCACCTGCCTTTGTGTCCCAAGTGCTGGGATTAAAGGCGTGTGCCCGCTGCATGCTTGGATGGTACTTTTAACTACTGTGTAATATTTGGATAAAGTTTGGGCAAAAAACAAACACCCCCTCTCCCCAGGGTTCCTCTATGTATCCCTGACTGTCTTGGAACTCGAAATGGCGGCCAGGCTAGCCTCAAATTCAAAGGCTACTTGCCTCTGCCTTTCAAGTTCTGGGAATAAAGGTGTGCACCACTACTATTTGAACAAAATTGATCAAGCATACATTGGTGCTCTTCAGCCAGTCCTTGTAATTGTTCCTGAAAGCAGATCAATAGTTTCATGGATTTCATAACATCAGTGTGCTGAACCTTGACCTTTAAAATTTTAATGTATTATCTCTGTCTCGTCTTTTATATATCTTTTTTAATGATTTATTTTTATTTTATGTGCATTGGTGTTTTGCCTGCATGTCTTTGTGAGTGTCAGATACCTTGGAACTGGACTTACAGACAGTTATGAGCTGCTATGTGGGTACTGGGATTTGAATCTGTGTCCTCTAGGAAGGCAGCCAGTGCTCTTAACTTCTGAGCCAGCTGTCCAGTCCATCTTGTGTATATCGTAAATAATTTATTCAGACCATCATATCTTGTATAAACCTTTTAATTCTCTGTTCTTGGGAACATTCAGCCATCATAGTTCTCATACACAAATTCTTTACTAAAATGAGTTCCATTTTTATATTTTTCTAACATTTTCTTTTGCTTTAATACCATGAGACATAACATTAACAAATTTATCATCTGTTGTGAGAGTTTTCTCCCTGGGTTTGGGGAAGACTAAGATCCCAGGGAGAAACCAAAGTTCTGTTTCACCAAACTTTCGTCCTGAGGGATCAGTGAGTTTATTGGACTTAATTTACAGAGCATGGATGCGGGGGTTGCTGACAGCAGTATGGGTGATTTGTGTGTTGAATTTGTATTTTACCACTTTGCTGAACATGTTTATGAGCTCAGGGTTTTGTGGTGGAGTGTTTAGGGTCTGTCATGTAAGATCCATGTCATTTGTAGTAGGGATTTTTAAAAAAAATTTTTTTCCTCTTTGTAGCCCTTTCATTTACTTCTCATAGTGCTCTAGTAAAGCGTCAAGCATCCTGTTGAGCAGGAGTGGAGAAATGGACACTGTTGACTTTCTTCTGACTCTAATCTTAGTGGGGATGCTTTGAGTTGTTCTCTATTAGGCATGGTTTTTTTTTTTTTTTTTTTTTTTTTTTTTAAGCTTAGATTTCTGTTTACCTAATAACAACCCTTCTGTTTACCTGGCCAGAGTCCTTCTGTGTAGGACATTGTCACCAGCACTGCCATTTGGGGGCCTGCTTTGGACTTAACAAAAAGTACTTGCTGCTCTTGTAAAGAACTTGAGTTCACTTACCAACACCCACATGGTGGCCCACTATCTTCTATCTGTAGCCCCAGATATTCCAGGAGATATAACTCCCTTTTCTGACTTGACATGCCCTAGGCATACATGTGGCACATATACATACATACAGGCAAAAATTCACATAAATAAATTGAAAAAAACTAAGTCCAAATTCTCTTTAAAAATCCAAAGTCTTGCCAGGTGGTGATGGTGGTGTACACCTTTAATCCCAGCATTTGGGAGGCAGAGGCAGGTGGGTCTGGCAGAGGCCAGCCTGGTCTATAGTTCAAGTTCCAGGACAGGCTCCAAAGCTACACAAAGAAACTGTCTCGAAAAACAAACAAAAAATCGAAAGTCTTGGGCTGGACAAATGGCTCAGCAGTTAAGAGCACTGGCTGCTCTTGCAGAATACCTGAGTTCAATTTCCAGTACCCACGTGGTAGCTCACAATTGTCTGTAGCTCCAGTTCCAGGGGATCCGACATCTACATAGAGACACATACGTGCAGGCAAAATGTAAATACAAAATTTTAAAAAATCCTGGGTATGGTGGCTCACACCTTTAATTCCAGTACTTGGGAGGCAAGGCAGGTGAATTTTTTTTTTTTAAGATTTATTTGTTTATCATAATACAGTGTTCTGTCTGCATGTATGCCTGCAGGCCAAAAGAGGGCACCGGATCTCATTACAGATGGCTGTGAACCACCATGTGGGTGCTGGGAATTGAACTCAGGACCCCTGGAAGAGCAGCTAGAGCTCTTAACCTCTGAGCTATCTCTCCAGCCCCCTCTGTGGAGAATCTTAAGACCAGTTTGGTCTACATAGCAAGTTCAAGAAAGGAAGAAAAATGGTTTCTAAATGGACGTGGTGGTACAGTTCTAGCATATGGTCGAGGCAAGAGAATTGTAAGTTCAGGCCAGTCTAAGCTACATAATAAGAATGTGTGCATATGTGTGGCCTTGTTAGAGGGGGTGAGTCATAGGGGGTGGGCTTAGAGGTATAGTGCCAGTGTTCCCTCTCTACCTCTTGCCTGAAGATTAAGATGTGAACTCTTAGCTACTACTCCATCCCCGCCCCTCCACCCACATCACACACAGTGCCCTTGCGCCATGCTCATAGAGTCTAACCCTCTGATAGGCTGCCTTGGTCATGGTGGTTTGTCACAGTAATAGAAAAATAATTGAAACTTGATATCAGGAAGTATACTACTACTGTGACAAACCTGACTGTGTTGATTTTTGGAGGAATGTGGAAGACCGGGACTTCTGAGTAGGAACGTGGCTGGTTGTGTATTGTGAGCAGGGATTAATGGGATGTCCTAATAGGAGCTTGCAAAACAGCAGTGCCGACAGCGCTACAGACTGGAGGCACAGCTCGAGGCTTCAGGAAGGAGCAATGGTGGCAGCTGGGCTAGAGATTATTCTTGGGATTTCTGGCAAAGAATGCGGCTGCTTTCTGCCTTTGTCCTAAGAATTTTCCTGAGACTAAATTTAAAACTAAACATTTTGGGGGTTGGGGATTTAGCTCAGTGGTAGAGTGCTTGCCTAGCAAGTGCAAGGCCCTGGGTTCGGTCCTCAGCTCCGGGGGGGGGCGAGGGGGGGAAGAAAAACTAAACATTTTGTTGGTAGAGGAGATTTCAGGACAGCCTAAGACAGACTTTGTTATGTGGTTATTAGATCTGCAGAACTACATGAAAAAGTTTTTTTTTTTTTTTTTTTTGTTTTGTTTTGTTGTTGTTTTTCTCTTTGTTTTTTTCAGGACAGCCCTGGCTGTCCTGGAAACTCACACTGTAGAAACAGGCCAGCCTCCAGCCTCAAACTCAAGAGATCCACCTATCTCTACCTCTGCCTCCCAAGTGCTGGAATGTGCCACCATGCCTGGCCCAATAAAAGGTAATATTGACTGTTGTGTGGTTATTACTCTTATGCAGATCTACAATGAAAAAGAGCAAGTAGGGCAAAAAGAAAGAAAAATATATAATTTTAAGAAAAAAAGAGCACCAGGAAATTTAATTTTTAAGCCAAGGCTTGTGCTGAAGGAGAAATGGAGACCAGGGCTGGGGAGATGCCCCAGTGGTTAAGAACACTGGCTGCTCTTGCGGAGGACTTATGTTTGGTTCCCACAGTGTGCCAATTCTCAGCCTCTGTCAATCCTGCAGCCTCCATGCTGCCAAAACTAATACCACATGGGAGACTCTTACATATTACCAAAATCAGCACCCACACAGTAGCTCACAACCATCTGTTACTCCAGTTCCAAGGGAGTAACCACATGTACACAGACATACATACAGGGAAGAAACTCATATACATAAAAATAAATTCTTAAAAAGGAGAAAAGCGCCGGGCGGTGGTGGCGCACGCCTTTAATCCCAGTACTCGGGAGGCAGAGGCAGGCGGATCTCTGTGAGTTCGAGGCCAGCCTGGGCTACCAAGTGAGTTCCAGGAAAAGGCGCAAAGCTACACAGAGAAACCCTGTCTTGAAAAACAAAAAACAAAAAACAAAAAACAAAAAACAAAAAAAAAAAAAAAAAGGAGAAAAGCAGCAGTGGTGCACACTTTTAATCCCAGCACTCAGGAGGCAGAGGTAGGTGGATCTCTGTATTATAGGCAAGCCTAGTCTATAGATCGAGTTCCAGGACAGCCAAGGCTACTCTGTTTAAGAAAATACGAGAGAGATAGGTGGCGGTTGGGTTCAAAGGAAGGCCTGGTCTGTATGGGATAAAGGCCTCATTGTCTTAGTTACTGTCTATTGCTGTGAATAGACAGCATGCCCAAGGTGGAAGAAAGCATTTATTCAGGGCTTTATGTAGTTCAGAGTTAAGAGTCCATGGTCATTGTGACAAGAAGCATGGCGACATTCAGGTATGGTGCTGGAGCAGTAGCTGAGAACTTGCATCTCATCTGAAGTGGAGGGAGGGCGGGAGCGTGGGAGCATAATGGCCTGGTGTGAGCTTTTGACACACACACACACACACACACACACACACACACCTCCTCCAACAAGGCCATACGTAAACAATCTAGCTGGAACCAAACATTCAAGTATATGAGCATATGGGGTCCTGTCTCCCTCAAGCTACCCAGGTTCTCTCAGGACAAGACTCCACCCAGCTAAGCATCTAACATGGAAAAAGGAAAAGTCTGAGGCATTTGCTACTTCTAAAAAGCAACATCAAAGGAAAGCTGCTGCAAATATGATTCAGTGGTGCCAGGCTACATTCCAAGAATGCAGCAGAACTTGGCCATGTTGACCATTGTCCATGTAGAGTCATGAAGGTAACATTGGTAAAGTGGTTATGAAATCTTCCTCTGTAGTTCTAGAGAGCCACTGAGGCCAGGTGTTGTAGTAGGGAAGTCCCTGCATGGAGGCACTGAGAAGCCATTCTGAGAATGAAAGTGAAGCCTGCGTTTTAGTGAAGATCCCTGAGTCATGAGACATCTGCCAAGGAAAGATAAAGGTAGGGAGTGAAGCCAGCCCAAGAGAGTGTTTTGGGCAGCCTAGCAGGAAAGGTGGAACCGCTTAAGCCCTGACACTGGACATGGAGCTAAAGGGTTTGGGGCTTGCTCTGCTAGGTTTTGTTCTTGCTTTGGTCCAGCATTTCCTCACTATGCACCTTTTCCTCCCATTTGGAATAATAATGCATATTCTGTGCCATTGTGCGTTGAAAGTATGTAATTTGCCTTTTTACAGGGGTTACAGTTAGGAGATTGCCTTGAGTTGTAGAAGAGATTTGGACTGTTAAATAGTGTTGAGACCATGAAAGTCTATGGATATATCATGAATTCTAATTGGTCTTAATAATAAAAACCCGGAGTCAGATATTGGGATGAAAGCTGAAAGATCAGAGAAGCAGAGCAGCCAGCCACTAGAAAGACTTCTTACCTCTAGGAATCCTCACACTGAAAGGGGAAAACTCCTGTCTCCACCTTACCTTATCACTTCCTCTCTCCACCCAGCCATATCCCTTCCTATTTCCTCCTCCCAAGTGCTGGGATTAAAGGTGTGTGCTACCACTGCCTGGCCTCTAGTGGCTAGCTCCTCACTCTGATCTTCAGGCAAGATTTATTTGTTAAAGCACAAACAAAATATTACCACAGGAGACTTCTGAGGTTGGACTAAATGCATTTTGTGTCATAGTATGGCCTATGGGGGTCAGGGAGTGGAATGGGGTGGTTTGAATGAGAGTGGCTCCCGTAGGCCATGTCTGAAGTTTTGGTCCCCAATGGTTGAACTATTTGGTAAGAACTGGGTATGACCTTGGTGATGGAGGTGTGTCATGGGGTGGTCTTTGAGGTTTCAAAAGACTTGTGCCATTTCCAGTGTGCTCTCTGCCCCCTACTTGTGGATCAAGATGTGAATTCTCAGCTGCTGCTCCAGCTGCTTGTGGCCTAGCCTTCAAAGCCCCCTGGAACCATAAGCTGGGTTAAACTCTTTTATAAGTTGCTTTGATCATGATGTTTTGTTATAGCAATAGAAAAGTAACTATGACATGCAGCAAGCACTCCTAACCACTGAACCATCTCTCCAGCTCCTATTTTTTTTATCATCTTTAGTTATGTATAGATGTTATGTGTCTGCATGTGTGAATGTGCATGTGTACTGGCGAGTTTTATGTCAACTTGACACAAGCTAGAGTTATCAGAGAGGAAGGAGCCTCAATTGAGAAAATGTCCCATGAGATTGGGCAAGTCTGTGGGGCCTTTTCTTTTTTCTTTTTCGTTTTTAGAGACAGTGTTTCAGATGTGTAGTCCTGGCTGTCCTGGAACTCGATCTATAGACCAGGCTGGCCTAGAACTCAGAGATCTGCCTGCCTCTGCCTTCTGGGTGCTGGGATTAAGGGCATGTACCACTACCACCTGGTTGCATTTTCTTAATTAGTGACTCATGGGGACAGTCCAGCCCATTGTGGATGGGGCAACCCGAGGTTCTGAGTCCTATAATAAAGCAGGGTGAGCAAGCCTTGAGTAGCCAGTAAGCAACACCTTCCATGGCCTCTGCATCAGCTCCTGCCTCCAGGTTCCTGTCCTGTGAGTGGCTTCCCTCTGGATTGTGATTCTGGATATGGAAACCAAACAAACCCTTTGCTCCCCTGTTGTGTTGGTCATAGTAACTAACTAGGACAGCATGGATTGCAGGCCAAAGACGTTGCAACTGTAGTTGTCGACAGTTGGGAGCCACCTGATGTGGGTTCTGGAAACTGTGCTCTCAACCTCTGAGCTCTTTCTCCAGCTACCTCCAATACCGATTGGAACCAGGTCTGAAGTTACCCTTCTAGGTCAGAGGCACGAGGGCAATTATATTAGACACTGTGTTGGTAACTAGATGGTGTACAAGAACCATCTGATGCCGGTTAGACTGCAGCCTGCTGAGCTCACCAAGGACTAGAACAAGTTCTGCTTAACCGTATTATCTCCCCTGAACAGGACCTTATCTGTGCTGGAGCAAAAGGGCAGTCCAGGGCAGGAACTGTGCCAGTTTATCACTTCAGCTCCTGCTGTCACTCAGGAGTCGCTGGGCGGCTCTAGCCAATCAGGGCCTCCAGGCTCACACTGTTCAATGAAAAGCGTCGTGGGGCCGCGGGAGGCGGGCTCTGTCTGGCTGCCATGCTGTGGGCTGAGCTCTGCAGCTAAGGGAGGCCCCGTGGTTGTGTGCGCTGCGCTATGCGCGCCGCTGTCGCGATCTGTGAGGAGAGTGCAGGCGAAGTCGGACGCCGTGACATGGTGAGCGCGGGGCTGCTGTCCCTAGACGGGGAGGAGCAGCAGCTATGGTGGCTCCTCGAGACCCCGGGCTGCGGAACGCCGGCCCTTCGCGGCTGCCGCTCTGCAGCTCCGCCCCTCGGCCGCGTCTGCGCAGAGCGCTGGGCGCCGCAGGGAGGCTCCGCCCTCCATGCAGTGACGTTGTCACTCAGAGCCGTGGTTTGGGTGCTGACTTCTATGTCCGGCGGGTTCCCTAAGTTATCTTCACATTTAGGTGGAGAGTCCACTTTGAGTTAATTTTGTGGAAGTTGTAAACTCTAATTTTTTGCTATGGATGCCCAGGTTGTCGGATAATATTTGAGAATACCATAATCTCCCCATTGAGTTTCATTTGCTCTTTCGTTTTTTGCGTTTTGGGTTTTTTTTTTTTTTTTGGTACTCTTTTGTAGATAGATTTGTTTCCAAATATTCGTACACTATCACGATTTTTTTTTTGTAAATATAAAGTCAGTGTTATTTTGTATACTGTTTCTTCAGAATTGTGTTGAACATTGAGTTTTTCCCTATATATATAACCTTTAGAATAGATTTCACACAGGGTGTTCTGCTGTTACACAAGATGTTAGGATTCTTGTTGGGATGTGTTGAATTTATAGTTTATATTGAAGAGAGCGACATTTAAAAAAATAAATCTTTTATGTGTGTGGTTGTTTTTTGCCTGCATGTATGTCTGTGAACCCTTGGAGGCTAGAAGAGGGCATTAGGTCACCCTGTGACTGGTATTACAGATGATTGTTAGTCATCATGTGGGTACTGGGAATTGAACCCATGTCCTCAGGGAGAGCAACAGTGCTCTTAACTCCTGAGCTTACTCTCTAGCTCCTGGAAAGCAACATCTTGATGTTGTCTTCTACTTACCAAGACCACTGCATTTTTACTTACTTGAAAAAATTTGTTTTTGAGACTAGATCTCTCTGTGGAGTCCTGGCTGGCCTGAAATTCACTCTGTAGACCAGCTGGCCTTGGATTCACAGATCTGCCTGCCTCTGCCTCCCGAGTCCTGGTTTTAAAGACCTGTGCCACCATGCCTGGCTTGACTCTTTTTGAAAAAAAAAATTATCTTCATCCATAGATTTTTGGTAAATTTACTATATGTTTTTCTTTGTGTCTCCTTTGATCTGTAGTACTATACATATAGTGTGAAATTGTTAACCGTTCGATTGTTCATTGCTGTTATACTGGAAAATGATGGGCTTCATGTACTAATTGTGTATTCCAAAAATTTGCTGTAGTATCTTATTTGTTCTTTGAGTTTTTGTTGGTCTAGGAATTTTCTGTTTGGAAAGACTTGTATTTTTAAAAATTTTATTTTGAGATTATAATACAGTTACAACATTTCTTCTTTCCCTTGCCTCTCTCCAAACCTTCTCCAATATACCCCTTCCTGCTCTCCTTCAAATTCATGGCCTCTTATTTCATTAATTGTTATTGCATGCATATAGCTTATATATTCCTACATATAACCTGTCCAGTCCATATAATGTGTGTATGTTTTCAGGGCTGACCATTTGGCACTGGACAACTGATTAGTGTGCTCTGCCCTGGGGAAGGCCACCTTCTCCTGCTCCTAGCTTGCCTCAGTTACCTTAGTTCTTTGAGTGAGGTAGAGGCTTCATGGGCTTTTCCCGATCCACTTTGGCATGCCCATTGTTGTTGTCTTTGTTCAGCTCATGTTTGGGTAGTCATGTTGGTGAGACTTTATGAGTGTAGCTCCTGATACTAGGAGGAGATACAATCTCTTAACAAACTCCCTCTGCCTGTCTTTCCACCAAAGACTCTTATTGTTATTATTTATTTATTTGTCTTTCGAGATAGGATTTCTCTGTGTCATCCTGGCTATCCTGGAACTCGCTCTGTAAACTAGGCTGGCCTCGAACTCACAGAGATCCGCTTGCCTCTGCTTCCCAAGTGCTGGGTTTAAAGGCATGCGCCACCACCACCTGGCTTCTGTGAACCATTTTTAAGGCATTACAGCCTTCAGAAGTTCACTAGCTTAGCATTTGGCTTTCTGTGCATTTTTCTTTAGGAACTCCAGCTTCACGCAAGACTTTTCTCATTTACCTTAAGTGATGGGGTAGACCCTGTTCTTCGCTTTGCCCTTCTTTTAGCTCCTCTATATGGCCTTACTACTTTACAGATCCACTTTACCTCCATCTCTGAGATCCTCAGTGCTTTTCCTGCATCCTAGGTATCATGTCCCACTAAGGAGCTCAGCAAAGCCACTAAAGCTCCACAGCAGCCTCAGGGCTGTTCTGCATTAACTTCTTCTTAACTCCGAAGTGAACTCAGCCCTGTCCCCCTGCTGAGCCAGGCACATGTAGCACTCTCTTATTTTCATTTCTTTCATTATCAGTTTCCCCTGTGTTTTTATCTCTTAACTGTCTGACTCTTCTCATGGGTTCCAAGGTTTGGGTCCCAGAAAGGGCTTTTTAGCTTCAACCTAACTTGCATATTCTTTTCCTTATAACTTGGTAACTATAAGAGCCAGCACATCCCTCCCATTCTCCGTCTTTTCTACTTTCTTTTCCAAATCAGAGGCTAATGCAGATGCTAGCAAACACATGTCCTTTCCAGGTCATAATTCCTCCTCCATGTGTTCACTCTGAGCAGCCTCAGACACACTTCTTATTACACAATGCAGCAGCCAGGCAACTTCCTGGGCAGCTTACTGGTAATATCTTACATGCTGCTCTGGAGGGTATTTGTTCTAGACTACCAATTCTTCTTAGAGAGTCAGGGAACTCACATGGCAGACCGTACTCATCAAGTGAGTATGCCAATCCCTACCACATGGCAGAAGACCACCAGCCTGGGATTCCCCCACTGACATTCCTTCAGGGACTCCATCTTACTCATAGTTCTCACTGCCTATCTCATGACACATGCAACTTCCACCAGAGCAACAAGGCACACTACCATAACACATGGGGACGGACAGCTGTATGAGAGTCCCCTTCAGCCTCAGTTGCAGGCTTTGATACTGAAATGAATGATAAATGGCGCTGGTTACCACGTGAAAAGGTCATGAGCAACGGCCACAACTACCTAGTAGCAGAGCTTTATTAGGAGGAAGAGGGGATGGGGGAAGACAAAAGAACCAGGCCTGGGAAAGGAGCACGTGCAGAGAGAGGGAAAGATGGTGGGGAGAAGAGGGAACAGAATGAGAGAAGAACAGAGAGAGAGGCTGGGGTCTGTGTCTGGCTTTTTAAGGCGCAGGTGGGCTTACAGAGCTACAGCATGCGCAGATTATGTGACCATGCCGCGCATACATAATCACCAGCGTACACTGATGACGTAAGATGCAAGACCCCTTGTCTAGCTCCTGAACTGTGCATGTGTGGTCATGCAGCTGGAGCGCAGCAAAATCCTAACAGCTACCCATTGCCAAGACTGTGAAATCACTCCTCCCACACTTGTTGTGAGTGTATTGTGTGAGACTTTACTACAGAGACATGACACAAAGGTCTGCTCACCAGATAGGGAACCAAGGACAAACCGAAGTAACAATTTCTCCAGTGTCCATCTTGGTGAACCAATGAATCTATTGGGTATACTTAGAAGCGTGTGGCTGAGGGGTCATGTGGAGGAGCAGGGATGACTAAAGGTCTGCAACAGCATGGAAAAGCCCATCCCAGTACAGGTGATGACTTGTGAAAGCTGCATCCCCAAGCACTCTTCGTGATAGGCCACTCCACGGGCAATGGGTCTCCTCTCTGGCAGTTGTTTGCTACTTCTATAAATTTGGGGAATGTTTCCTCAAAGGGATGAATTTTACCTCCCAAACCTCATAAGCTTCAGCTTCCGTATGTGAAGGAATGTTGCAACCTAACAGCCTATAAATGGTTTTATCTTTTTTTTTTTTTTTTTTTTTTTTAAGATTTAAAAAAGTGTTCTGCCTGCATGCCAGAAGAGGGCGCCAGATCTCATTACAGATGGCTGTGAGCCACCATGTGGTTGCTGGGAATTGAACTCAGGACCTCTGGAAGAACAGCCAGTGCTTCTAACCGCTGAGCCATCTCTCCAGCCTGGTTTCATCTTTTTAAAAATTATATTTTATTTTATATTTTTGTTTTTTTGAGGCAAGGTTTCTCTGTGTAGTCCTGGCTGTCCTGGAATTTGCTCTGTAGACCAGGTTGGCCACAAACTCACAGAAATCCACCTACCTCTGCCTCCTGAGTGCTGGAATTAGAGGCGTGGTGGCCTTTACGTGTTTAACCATTGTGGTAGCACCTGTGAAGCAGTGCCCACTAGAGAGGCTCATTAGACTCATTAACCACTATTTTCTTTCTGAAGGCTAATGGGAGTTTAGAAAGTTCCAGAGTATTTACAAAAATCATTCATGTTGAATGGTTGGTTCTTTATATTCATGTGAATTCTATCAAAATAATAAGTTCCCTCATGCATTGAAAATTTAAACATTGTGAGGAGGAATTTCTAAGGACAGGCAGGCGCTTGCATGCTAGTGTTAACACTGTTCCAGACATCAGGTGGGAAGACTCTGAGACAGGAAGTAGTACTGCACCTTAGAAAGAGAATCAGGACAGAGCAGCAGCACATCCTGTGCCCCGGGCCCAGCAATGAGAGGAGTGCTGCTACAGGGCTGCTTCCTTCCACATCCCTCAGTGCTAGTGTTACAACTTCCGTGTCATGGAAGAGATGTGTGGATCCCAGAGTTGAGTGACCCTATTGTCAATCAAGTATGTGCAATGTTTAGGCCTCAGTGAGCTTTGAGGACGTGGCTGTGCACTTCACCCAGGAAGAGTGGGCTTTGCTGGATCCTTCCCAGAAGAGTCTGTACAGAGATGTGATGCAGGAGACCTGCAGGAACCTGGCTGCGATAGGTAAGGATATCATCTTACTGTCACTTTGTAAATTGGGGAGCAAGTGTCTCTTGGTATCTGTGCTCTTCTGGCATTTGGACTACTGAAAGGGAAGAATGTGGTGAATAAATCAGGCATTGTTACTGTGGACACTGAAGTTAAAAACTAAATTTTTTCAGTGATTTCTAATAATTTATCCTAAATTTTCTGGGACTATCTTTAGGAAACAAATGGGAAGAGGAGAATGTTGAAGACTGTTATAAAATTCCTGGAAGAAATCTAAGGTAATTTGTATCAAAAATTGAAGCAAAGGTACTTGAAGGAATTTTAATGTCCCATGAAAATTTAAGAAAACAAAAACAGCTTTAAGTTGTATCATCATTAGAAAAATTATACCTAAATACGGCACCTAAATATGTGCTGAATGTTAGAGCGCTGACCAGTGTTTACCGAGGGTTTTCTCTTGGAAATGCTAGAATGAACTTGCATCAGTGAATGCTACTGTTCTGGTAGTTTCACACAATTCAGATATGTCAGAACGCACACACTTTACCTGATTTCAGGAGCAGTGTATGACATAAAACTAATAAGCACTCAGTAGTAAAGCAACCCTCGCTAACATACTTGTCCTTTTTCAGAAGTTCCATGTTAGAGACCCCACATGAGAATACAGGAGATGGTCAGGATGAAGAAACCGTGATGTGGATAGCAGATCTCCATACAAGCATGGCAGTTTTTCCTGAACTAACACAATGTGAATCCGATATGTGCGGAAAGATTTCCATGTGTCCTTCATCTTCTCGTAGGCATGCCACATCTCACTCTCATTATAAACCACATGATCATGAGGAATGTGGAGGCAATCAATATGACTTGAATTCTCTCACCAGCTTTCAAAGGTGTATGGGAGCTCACACTGGGAATGGGCCTTGTGAATGTGAGGTATGTTTAAAAGCTTTCTGTTTTCCAAATTCATTAGGAATACATCAAGAGGCTCACAGTGGAAAAACACCATATCAATACAAGGAATGTGGGAAGGCCTCTCTTTATACACACAGAGGAACACACACTATGGGAAAGCTTTATGAATGCAATATATGTGGTAAAGCTTTGAGTTCTTCTACTTCCCTTCAAAGACATGAAACAATTCACACTGAAAGACTCTATGAATGTACATATTGTGGTAAAGGCTTTAAATATCCCAAGTATCTTCGATTACATGAAAGAATTCATACTGGAGAGAAACCCTATAAATGTAAACAGTGTGGTAAAGCCTTTAGATTTCCTGGTGCCTTGCCGCTACATGAAAAAATTCATACTGGAGAAAAACCCTATGAATGTAAACAATGTGGTAAAGCCTTTAGATTTCCTGGTTCCTTGCCATTACATGAAAAAATTCATACTGGGGAAAAGCCTTATGAATGTAAACAGTGTGGTAAAGCTTTTAGGCGTCACTATCATCTTCAGTTACATGAAAAAATTCATACTGGAGAAAAACCCTATGAATGTAAACAATGTGGAAAAGCCTTCAGACGGCACAGTCATCTTCAGAGACATGAACGAACTCATGCTCGAGAGAAACCCTGAGTGTAGATAATGTGCCAAAGCCTTTACACTTCACAGTGATCTTCTGTCACATAGAAGAATTCATACTGGGGAAAACAAATGCTGTGGGTGTAAACAGTGCTGGAAAACCTTTAGGTTTCATGAGTCCTTGCAATTACATGAAATCAATCATACTAGATGCAAACCTATGAAGTAAACACTGTAGTGAAGCCTTTAGACAGTCACTTCAGCTTCATAAAGAAATGTATACTGGAGAAAGCTGTGTGACTGTGGACATTGTGCTGAGGCTCTTAGATGTTTACACTTGGTAGTTACAAAAAAAAAAAAAAACTCATTCTGGAAGAAAATCCTCTGAATGTAAATAGTATGGCTAAAAGGTCACATATCACAGTGTTCTTCAGACATGGGTTCTTCAGATGTAACCCATATGTGAGAAAAACCCTATAAATGTAAAATATATACATATATAAATCCTTTGTATAGAACAGATCTCTTCAGTTCTTTCATACTCAATAAAACCTCCAAGGATGTGAACAGTGTGGTAAAGGCATCATCTATCACAGTTTCAGAGACAGTGTTGTGTGGAGTGATGTGAAAAATATTTACTTACCTCAGACAGGAACCAAAAAATGATTCTTCCAGAGCCCAATTTGTTCTTGGTTTTTTGTTGTTATTGTTGTTGTTTTTGAGACAGGGTTTCTCAGTATAGCTTTGGAGCCTGTCCTGGATTTTGCTCTGTAGACCAGGCTGGCCTCGAACTCACAGAGATCTGCCTGGCTCTGCTAGAATTAAAGGTGTGTGCCACCACAGCCCGGCCCCAGAGCCTAACTTGATAAGCTAATGATTTTATTAGGGTTACTTATAGGACCACGGAGAACTCTCAAGCAGATACATCACCAAACCACCCACGCCAGCTTGAGTGTTGATTACAGCCCTGTAAACCTGCACAACTTGAAGGCCACTTGGCTGTTCAGAAAGTCTCTTCTCTCGGCAGTTGTTAACTGTTCCATAATCTTGGGGAGGTACTCTGAATGTTTTAAGCTTTAGCTTTCTGGGACTTACAAGTTAATTTGTTTACTTCCTGAATCCAGTGCCTCCTCTTCCTTCCTAGGAGAATGTTTCAATTCAGAGGATATGGCTGGACAGCAATTCACCCCTTCCTGTGACTCTTAACTTTTTTTTTAAATTACTTTTTGAGTCTCTGAGGTGTACCATCATTGTAAAAGGATGTTTGCTCCCAGGATGAACTGAGAGAACAGTAGCAGTGGTCCATGTGCATAATCGTGGACGTTTATGAGGCACTTTGTCAGACACGTCACCTCCATCCATTAAAACAGTAGCAGTTGCTTTGCAGCTGGGGCCTGTGAAGTCTCCAGCCATAGGACTTTGCCCTGGCTTATGGTACCAGACATGAATTTCCTCCTGTAGAGTTTCATTCAATCCAATGGGAAAGCTTGTTGTTGTACCCATAGTAGTCATGCCATTTTTGCACCGGCAAGCAGAGCATGCCTAGCATTTTGGCACCATAACACACAGGTTCTACAGCTGAGCAACACTGTTAGTGAAAATTCATTCTCTACAACCTGTATATAACACTCGTCACTATGGAAGATAGTCAGAATGGAGGAAACCTCTTGCTTAGCTCCATGCTGTTTTTTCATGTCCCCTGTGGGAGACCAGCTCCCGCCTTCTCCATGGTCCATATGAGAAGGAGAGAGGGATAAGATAGACAGAAAGATATCGAAGAGGAGAAAGACAGAAACACAGTATAGCTTCGGGGGGACCTGAGTCAAAACCCAATGGCCCCTTCTGCCTCTTCAAAAGGGCTTTTTATAACCATGCCAAGGGGCAGAGCAAAAGACCTCCCCCTTGCTAGATCAAAGCACACTGCACAGCCAAGTGTAGACCCTTCTAAACACCTTGTAACCATGCCCATGGTCAAATTATCCCCCTATGCAGCCCTGCTGGGTAAAGCAAGCTCAGATTCTTGGACTCCGAGTAAGTCCTCACTAGGAAACCTCTGTGGGTCTCTATAGTCCTGCTGCCAAAGTGCTTGTTATCCTCAGCATTAGGGTTTTATCCTCTTATTTCTGGCATATAACCAAGAGAAATGGCAATATGGTTTGTGGGGCCTCAGGATCCTCCTTGGCCAACAATTCATATTGAGGTGGCATACCCTTAACAGTGGGATAGTCACTTAACAACCTTATGGGCTTTGTATCAGTAGGGTGTGTCCTGTACTTAAGCAGCTAAAAAACTGCTGTTTTACTGTCCATTTAAAAAAAAAAATAGCCAGACACTGGTGGCACCTTCCTTTAATTCCAGCACTTGGATGGCAGAGGCAGGTGGATCTCTGTGAGTTTGAGGCCAGCCTTGTCTACAGAGCAAGTTCCAGGATAGGCTCCAAAGCTATCATAGAGAAATCCTGTCTTGGAAAAAAAATTTAGCCTTGTCCCAGTATCTTTTTTGCCATAGGCCACAGCAAAAATATGATATAGAAATTCAGCTGTTTATGATAAGCTAATACTTGGAAGAAGCTAAGGGCCTTCCAGAGGAATAAGCCAACTCTCAGGGAGTATCTGGTGTTATTCAGTTTTTAATATATCAGTTTCCTGCTATGGATTTCTCTTGCACTCTCATAATTTCCCCAAGAATGGTGTGGATAAATCATTAGATACTTGAATAAAGGCATGTAGGCAAGGTCTACTGCTTCTAGACCCTCAGCTCCTTCTTTAGCATTTGAATTGGATGTCTGCCTTCTGCAATTTCCCTTTAGCAAGCATCCAAGGACAAGCATAATAGCTGACCAGACCACCTGTTAGGCACCTGAGACCCCTGAATTAAGGTAAACACCCTTATGGAGACACCAATTGGCTTTAAGCATGAGTTAGGTGCATAGCTTTGCTTCCTATGTAAACCAATCTCAGATCTCCCTTCCTCTCACAGCCCTAGAGCAATTTCTTAGAACAAAAAGGTTTTCTTCATACCAGGTGCTTCAAGCTATGTGACAAGTCACCTAGCTATCGAGTAGTCCTCCCCCTGCCCTGCCAGAAACAGTGGCATAGAAAAATAAGGCAGTTTTATTTTAGTGACTTACAGCTTCTTTCACCTACCCACCTGTAAGAATGTAGGTGAGCGCATTTATGATAGACTTGCAATGTTTCACCTACCCACCTGTAAGACTGTAGGTGAGCACATTTATGATAGACTCGTAATGTTTCACCTAACCACTGACAAGAATATATTTTGAGCACATACATTCCTTTTCTGATTTGTTCCAGCTCTTATCTGACTCCACCTCTATTTACTCCCTTTTGGGTTGCAAGTGAAGTTGACCATGGTGGCTCTGGTGGGGACCTTGAAAGTCTTGTATTGACTTGTAAACATAAGAGTGTTGCTGTATTGGGGAGATATAGACTGGTTCCCCGAGAGGACTGGGCAGAATTATGGTGGCAGAGGAATAAAGCGGATGGACAAAGAGCTCCGTGTATTTAGATTCTTTTCCCATAAAGCACTCACACTGTTAGTAGCGTCTCTTCTGGGCCCCTGGGAAGGAGATTATTAGGGCTGGACGGTAATAATTTCCATTACTTTAAGGTAGGTGAAAGTACCATTGCCTCTGGTTATCTTTAGTCCAGGTCTGTGCATCAGTGTTTGTGGAATTACTACCTCATTGACTGTCAATTTTCTGTGGGCTCTTATCCCATTCCCTTATGGGATAAGTTGGCTTATGTATGTGTCCTCTCAGAGCCTCTATCTGCCAAGGCCTCTATCAGGAACAGGCCTCACATGTGAGTATCCTCACTTTCTGCTTTGTGACCTGGATATAGAGATGTCTGGAGAAAAAGCAATGTTTCTGCTTGCATGTGTTTGCTTATAGCCGCTGAGTGTGCCTATTGTGGCAGCTGCTGTTGTGACTGTTCCAGTCCTCTGGTGACATCAGACTGCAGCCCCTTTGGTCTTTCAGTTTACTGAACAGCATCAATTCTAGGGATTTTCCAGGCCTTCACTGCCAAAATGGGATTAATGGGCATCATCAAGCTTCATGGGTTCTCAGGCTTTCCATTGTGCACATGGCCTTTGTTGGGCTACTCAGCCCCACTGTGTTAGTTCACACACTGAATTCTCTTTCATTACATACATACATTCTGTCCTGTCTCTGGTATAGTTTGTAGTAAAGAAGGGTTGAGAAAAAAACCCAGTTGGTGGCTGGCCATGTAACTTTTGGGGCACGTTTCTCTGTATCATGCACAAACTCCTGGGTTTAATTCCATGGACTACATAATACTGGACAGGAGAAATAAATGCCTTCAAGAAAAACACTTTTCTAAGTGCCTCCTATGAGGGGATTTAAATCTCAAACAAATGGGTTCTTTGTGAAAATACAGGTGTCTTCAGAACATTTAGCATATTTTCCTGTTTCACATAGGGATTTTTTCATTGAGTCTTACAATTCTGTTAAGAACGACACTTTCTACATTTTAGGTAGAGAAAGGAAAGATAGATTTAATCTCAATGTGCCAATGATGATAAAGCAGGCAAAAACAAAATACCTGGAAGGTCACAGAATAGACTGATAATACTGGAGAAGAACAAAGGACCTTGACCTATTATATTTTTATGTATATGAGTGTCTGTTCCTATGTGTACCATATATGTGCAGTTGCCCATTGTTATGGCTATTCTTGATTGTCAACTTCCTACACCTGGAATTAACTAAACCTCCAAAATGGCTCTGCATACCTGTGAGGGATTTTTTGCTTACCTGAATTGTTTTTAGTGGGAAGATCCACTCTAATCCAGATCTTGAGGTGGGAAGACACATCTTTAATCCAGATCTCTAATCTGGCCCATGCCTTCTGCTGGAAGCCTACATAAGGACATGGAAGAAGGAAACTTTTCGCTCTTTGCCTGCTTACCCCTACTTCCCTAGAAAGTTCACTCCTTCACTGGCATTAGAGCTTATTTCTTCCGGATTCCAGCATATACTGAAAAGTGTTGTGGGGTATTCACCAGAGAAGACTGCTCAGAGATGACTTTAAGACAATAGAAAGTCTTTGTTAGCTGGCAGGTGACTACACTGGGTGTTCAGAATCCCAGTGTAGCCTTACCAGGATGAGCTTTTGATTGCAAAAGCCATGTTGTAGGTTGACAGACTTCAGCTGACAAGAACAATTAGCCAGAAGCAGAACTACAGAAACAAGGTTAGTCATTTAGAGACTTCCCAGAACTATGGGCTTTGATGGATTAGGTCTTTGTTTTAGTTTTGGCAGGTGGTGCAGTGTATGTGCTGAGTTTTACAGTCTGAATGGTACTTCCATCATGGAGTCATTTGTGCTAAGGTCTTAGGGCCTACTAAGGTCTGGGCCCTTTTACAAAAACCAGCTGAGACATCCGGCCTCATAGATTGAATTGGATTCTTGAACCTTCCTTACATAGGCAGCCATTGTGAATTAGCTGGATTAGCCTGTTAGTCATTCTAATTGTAGAGGGCCCCAAAACAACTTGACCACACAGCTGCCATGACAGACTTAGAGGCCCAGACACAGCATCTGTGACAGGCTTACTGGCAGGCGACACCCCAACACAGGAAAAGCCATAAACTGATCCCACCAGGGTGGGCCAACATCTAAGGGGAAGTACCTGACATCCCAAACATTCCAACCATTAGACAAATGTCAGCCAATCAGGGTCCTGAACCTTGGAAATCTCCTTACCCCAACCTCTGCTATGATAAAAACTCTACCCTGCTCAGGGCTCTCTGCTCTCTCCACTGCATAGGACAGAAAGAGAGACCAAGCCCCGGAGCTTGAAAATAGAGGCTCTTTGCTTTTACATATGAGATTCAGTCCTGTGGTGGTCTTTTGAGGGACCCCGAGATCTGAGCATAACACTAATAAATCCCATATATATTCATATATATATATGAATTAATACACTATGCGTGAATGCTTTGTCTGTACATGTGTATGTGACCATATCTGGTGCCTGTGAAGGTCAGAGGAGGGAGGATTCCCCTGGAACTAGAGTTATGGATGGTTGTAAGCCACCATGTGGGTGCTGGGAACCAAACCTTGGTCCCTTTGAAAGAGTAGCCACTCAGTGGTTCTTAACCAGTGAACCATTTCTCTAGCTCTCTGCTTCTCAACTTTTAATATCATTTATATTTGATGTTTCCTTATTGTTTTGGCTTGATCACCTGCCTTATCTCAAGAGTGTGGTACTGACACTATTATTGGGTTACAGTCAGTTTGTACCTCTATAGCCCATTAGCTTTTGTTTTATAAAATGAAACGGCTGGTGTTTGGTGTGCATGTGTTGAATCCTAGTTTTCTCCTGAGAGATTGTTCTCTTTAATCACCACAATATGGCTGTCTTTATCTCTTCTAATGAATTAGAAGCCTTTCATCAGACATCAGCTACTGCTTTCCCACATGTGTATCGGTGCCCTTTAATCCTCTCTCTGCCGAGGATTGTGGTATTGTATTCCCCAAAATATTGTACACCCTAATAAATTTATCTGGGGTCAGAGAACAGACAGCCACTAGATACAGAGGCTAGAAAGTGGTGGCACTCTCGCCTTTAATCCTAGCACTCTAGAGACAGAAATCCCTCTGGATCTCTGTGAGTTCAAGGCCACATTGGAAATGGCCAGGCATGGTGACACACACCTTTAATCCCAGAAAGCAGCCTTTAATCCCAGGGAGTGGTGGTAGAAAGCAGAAAGGTATATAAGGCGTGAGGACCAGAAACTAGAAGCATTTGGCTGGTTAAGCTTTCAGGCTCTAGCAGCACAGTTCAGCTGAGAGCCATTCGGATATAAGGACACAGAGGCTTCCAGTCTGAGGAAACAAGATCAGCTAAGAAGTTGGCCAGGTGAGGTTAGCTGTGGCTTGTTCTGGTTCTCTGATCTTCCAGTACACCCCAATAACTGGCCTCAGGTTTGATTTTATTAATAAGAACTTTTAAGATTTCTGCTACAGAGGATTTCCTTTATCAGTTATGCACATCGTTTCAGAGATTTTTTTTTTTTGAGGCAGGATCTCACCATGTGGTCCTGACTGCCTGGAAATCATCGCTATGTAGATTGTAGAACTCAGAAATATGTGTGCCCTTGCCACCTGAATGCTGATATTAAATGTGTGTGACACTAAGCCTGGCATGTTTGGTTACTTCTTAACATTTGCTTTTTTTTTTTTTTTTTTGCTATTGTTGCCTGCAGCTTTCTTTCCACCATTTGGTTTCTCTGTTAAGTGAAGAGTTATAGAATAATAAATTTCCAGTCTTCCACACATAAGATTATATTGTTCCAGGCCAGCCAAGGCTACTAAGTGAGGTCCTGTTTAAAAAAGAACAAAACCAAATTTAAAGCGCGCGCGCACGCGCGCGCGCGCGCGCGCGCACACACACACACACACACACAGCACACCTGCAGAACACAGGTTTGTGTGGTGTACAGAGAGAGAGCACTGTGCTCCCTGGTGAATCGTTTTATTTCACGTGAGTGTTTTGTCTACATGTATATATGTGCACCATGTACATGCCCGGTCTCCAGGCAGGTCGAAGAGGATTTCAGATCCCCTAGGGCTAGAGTTACAGACTGTGAGCCACTATGTGGGTACTGGGAATTGAACCCAGATGCTATGGAAGAGCAGTCAGTGCTCTTAACCATGGAGCTATCTTTCCAGCCACCTCCTCCACATACATTTTACTCATACACATAGCTTGTGGAGCTTAATTCCATTTCTCCTTCTCAGAATGGACTAAGCAGCATACATTTAGCTGATTGGGTCATTTTAAATGGCAGCAAGAACCTAACTGAGACATGAATGAAACCTTTGAAATTCCCATGGAGAAAAAGCCCTCAGAGCCCCCAGGCCTTGTTATTAGTGTTCTACAGTGTAGAAGGCAGGAGGAGGGAGTTAGATCAGCCACGTCCACCAGCGAGGCTATGTGTGACCCTCAGTGGGATGAGGTTGAGGCGCCTGTGTGTATGTGTGTGTGTGTGTGAGAGAGAGTGTGTGTTAGTTAACGCCTGCTGGTAGGCATTAGCCTATTTGGTGCCAGAGATGAAAAAGCCTCAGCAACGAGGGGGGTTCTCTTGAGCAAGAGTCTGGTGTAAACTGACTGATCCAAAGTGGAAGCACTCTGAGTCAGTTTGATTTGATCCAGGCCCGCTCTCCTTAGATATGTACATATTTAAGAATGAGGGCTGGAGAGATGGCTCAGAGGTTAAGAGCACTGGCTGCTCCTCCAGAGGTCCTGAGTTCAATTCCCAGCAACCACATGGTGGCTCACAGCCATCTGTAATGAGATCTGGTGCCCTCTTCTGGCCTGCAGGGATACATGCACACAGAACACTGTATACATAACAAATAGATTAAAAAAAAAGAAAAAAAAAAAAGAATGAACTATTTCCCATCTTCCTCACTATTCTAGTGTGGGTTTAATCATTCCTGTGGTCTCATGGATGTATGTATCTTCAGTGTGTAAGGCTCCCTCAAATACCTTCTGTTGTTCTGGGATAGTGGTCTGGAATTCGTTCAGTTTGTCTTTCTTATGAGAAGTTCTTCTCTTTTATTCATGGGGTATATGCGGAATTCCTGGTCCTTTGCTTCCACCCCCTGGTGTTGGGATTGCAGGAGAAGCAACACTACATTGGGCTTGGAATTTTTTTTTTCTGGTTAAAAAGAAAATGTGCAACTTGTTAAAGTTCGAGCAATCTTTGGGGTGCCTTATTGAAATTCCTGATTCCTGGAGGACATCAAGTCCTGTTCCAGTTTGACAGGGGGAGGTGGGCGCTAGTCTAGCTGTGAGGCAAAGGGATCGCTTCCTTGGGCATTGTTCACACAAACAAGCCTATGTCCAAGAGGAAGAACGGTAAGTACCTACTGAGTGCCAGAAGAAAGCAGTGACAGTTCTGGGAGGCTAAAGCAAGTTCTGCTTGAACGCAAATCTCCCTGGAACAGATTTGCATGACCCTGGGCGTAAGTGGGCTAAGAAATGCTTGTGTGGTCCACGTCTTTTAATTTCAGCTCTCCCACTTTAAGAGAGCTGATCTTGTCATTTAGGTCTCATCAGCCAATCAGGCCCTGGGGCAGGCCATTCATTCACAAAGGAAGCTGCTCCTGTCATTCAGGCTCTCGTAGGGTAGTGCTAGCCAATAGACCTCTGGGCCTGGCCTCTCACTCCGGAGCGCCTAAAGGAACTGCTTTGTCATGCAGGCCATGCTAGCCAATTGGGGCAATAGAGGCGGGTCATCCATGCAGTAGCATCTAGGAACTCCTGTCAATCAGATTTGTGGTGCAGCTCTAGCCAATCAGGGCTTCGGAGCAGAATGTCCAATCAAGAGCACCAGGCGAAGGCGGGAGGTGGGTTCTTTCCCTCCGCCATGCTGCGGGTTCTGCTCCGTATCTTAAGCAGCCATCGCGTGGTCTCGTGTGCTTCGTTGTGAGCGCCACTGTGGGGAGCTGTGAGGGGAGCGCGGACGAGCTCGGCGGCCGCGCCATGGTGAGCGCGGGGCCGCTGTCCCCAGACGGGGCGGAGCGTCCGGCTGAGCCGCGGGAGCCGGTGTGCGGGGTCCTCCCCGGGGGCTGGGGGAGGGGTGGGACCGGCCGGTGGACCCGGTACCCTGTGAAGTTCTCGTGTCACCCTTAGCCCCATCACCGGCCAGGCCCTGTCTCGGAGGATTCCGGTCACTTCCGCCTTCCCTGCCAGAGCGCGGGGAGCGGAAGGTCCCGCCCTTTGCGGGGTAGCTTCCGGTTTGCTGACGTCACCGACCGGTGCTGGCGCCCTGTTTGTGCTTTTGGTGTCGCACTTAAGGCCGTGTTCTCTGCACTGTGGTCTAGACGTTCTCGACTTGGTTTTTCACATTTAGGTCTAGGATCAACTCTGAGTTAATTTTGTGAAATTTTCTGAGTCTTTGTCCATAAAGTATATTTTTAGTATGATGTCCCAGAAACAGTTCTAGAAAAGACTGCTCAGTGGATTTCCTTTGCTATTTTACCAAAGGTCAGTTTGTCTTTTTAATTTTTAGTTTGTTTGTGGATCTGTTTATTCTTCCTAAATAGTGCGTTGTCTTGTGTATTTGATTGGAAATGTTAAGTGTATGCTGAGGGGTTGTCTGTGTTGTGCTGTTTTGGTTCTTTATTTTTATAAAAATATTTGTATATAATCTTTAGTAATTTTCTGTTACTGATAAGGAATTTTTAACATTTTTGGGGGAATTATGTTAAATCTGATATTGAAACTGACATTTTAGGGTCTCGTGGCTTTCTGTCATGTGTTGCCAAAAACGTAGACAAATACATTTGTATCTTTCCACAGTGTCAGGATTTACTGAATAGAAATTTAAAAGGTGTCATGCTTCCAATTGTAATCAGGTTTTTTTGCAAATTGTGATTACTAATATTAACTTCATATCACACAGTGAATATGTATGTATATGCACATATGCTGTTTACAGAATGCATGGCAGTTCAAGAGGCTGCAGCAGAGTTCAAAGGGTCTTAGACGGTTGACGGAGAGACAAGCAGGTAGTGTTTCAGGTGAGATAAACCAGAACCCAGGACCAGTGCGCCACAGGGAGGGAACTTTGAGTGAAGCCTGGGGAAGAGTCAGGTTTGAAAGTGTAGCTATAGTGTTCCAGCTGTGAGATGAAAGGCGGACTGGGGTCTGAGATGAGGTCCTGGTCCCAGTGGACAATCAAGAAGAGTCCCTGCCTTGGCTCCCATTTCAGGTATCAGATGATAGTTTGGTTTTAGGCTAGGTGTCCATCACTTCCTGAGGCCAGGCAAGGGAGTTGCATCCTCATCTACAACATTTTAAATAAGTGTGTGTGTATGTGTGTGTATGTATTTATCAACTCACCCTGATAAATTTGTAAGTACTCTTTTTCTACTCCCAGGAATAAGCTGTTTCCTAGTCTGTGGTGCATGGGTAATCGTTTTGAACGTTATGAGGAGTGAATACAAGTGGAAGATAATGTCATACAATGTTGAGGCTTCCCGGCCTCTGTGATAGTGACTTTTGTTTTTGTTTTTCTGTCATTAGAAATGTTTGCTTCTTTGTAGTTGGAAGTTTTCCTGTGTCCCGCCTGGTCTGCAGCTGCTCAGACCCAAATAAACACACAGAAGTTTAAATTAATTAAAAACTGTATGGTCATTAGCTCAGGCTTATTACTGACTAGCTCTTTCACTTAAGTTAACCCATAATTCTTATCTATGTTTAGCCATGTGGCTTGGTACCTTTTCTCAGTTCTGCCTTCACATCTTGCTTCCTCTGTGTCTGGATAGCGACTCCTGACTCAGCTCTTCCTCTTCCCAGCATTCCTTTAGTCTGCTCACCCCACTTATACTTCCTGCCTGGCTACTGGCCAATCAGCATTTTATTAAACCAGTGTACAAAAGCATTATCCTACAGCAGCTCTTGTCTAAAGGCTTTTCTCTTATCTACCCTTTTCTTAATTTACACATGATGTAGAATTGGTATTTGTACATCCAGTTGTGTACTGTTGTCAGAGGAAGATGATGGTCTTTTTTATATTAATGTATCATAAAAGTTTTAGTAGTCCTTTAGTAGTTCCTCAGGTTTTTGTGGATTTTCTTTCCTTCCTTCCTTCCTTCCTTCCTTTGTTTTTTAAAAGACTTACTTATTTATTATGTATACAGTGTTCTGCAAGCATGTATGCTTACAGGCCAGAAGAGGGCACCAGAGATCATTACAGATGGTTGTGAGCCACCATGTGGTTGCTGGGAATTGAACTTAGCACCTCTGGAAGAGCAGCCTGTGCTCTTAACCTCTGAGCCATCTCTCCAGCCCTTTTGTGAATTTTCTCTATGGAATTTTTTTTTTTTAGCTCAATGTCTCCACATTTATTTCCATGTCTCTGCTCAGTTATTGATATTTTCATATGACTTTTTGGGATTTAACTTGTTGATTTGTTACATTACATTGATTTCAGAGTTTTTCTTTTCTAGTTCTGGGTATTGAATCAAGGCTTGAAAATGTGGACAATAGAAAGATAAAGATAGAGCATAGTCACTGGGCTTCAGAGAGGCTCTTTGAAAGGTGCCTGATGGTACACGTAATAAAGTATTCCTGGAAAAGCTGAGAACATTAAAAACAGAGCTAACAGCTTCAAAAACCTTAGATTGGAAACTTTTACCATATGTAATCAACTAAGAGGCCTGTCTCTGTGCAGGTCTGCCAGGGGATTTCAGGAAGGATTAACTGAGGCGAGAAGACCCTTTCGTATAGTGGGTAGCACTTTGAGTGTGACCTCAGTAGAGAGAAGTCCAAAGAAGAAGCAGTGTTGCTTTCCTGCCTGCCTTCACTTCTTGCTGGTGAGTGCATCTGTCAATTGCTGCTGCTGCTGTTCTGCCGCCACCTCATCCTTCACTGACATTGGAACCCAGCTTCTTGGGCCTTCCAGTGTGGACTGAAGAGCAGAAGCTGTCCAGGTGTGCTCTGGGCCTTTGGCACCTGATTGAAGCTCCTGAGGCTTCCAGCCTTGTGGACGGATCCTCTCCATCATGGAGACAGCCATTGTTGGACTATCCAGGCCAGATCAGGTAATCCAATCTAATATATATCTGTTGTGGTATCTATTAATTTCTAGCTGCTAGAGAACTCAGATTTGTTCAATGGCCACCTATGTCCACCTTTTTTTCAGGAGTTCCTGAAATATTTTTAAATTGCCATTTTCTATTTTATAGTTTGCACATGTAAGCCATATAAGAAAGGTATTTTTTTCTATTTTCTTTACCACTTGAAGGCCTAAAATAATAACTAGAACAGCACACTTAGCACCAACAAGTAATGCTATCAGAATTTGGGGAGTCTTGCCACAGTTGCTAGATGTTACCAGGAAAATTGGTATTTTTTCTTGGGGTTGTTAATCCCTACTGGGCAAGAATTAAGACCACTACCGCAATGTTTTGAGCCAAATTTGAAGCAAGCTTTATTAACTACTGGCCAGGATGATGGACACTGGCCAAGTCCATGCCCAGGATTCCCAGAGAATGGTGCTGAACTATATTAGACAGGAGCTTATAAAGGCAAAACCACAAGGTTACATACTTCCTGCTTTTGTCCAATTGGGGGAAAGCATACATCCTGACGTGATTCCTGCCTACATACCTCTTTCCTGTGTGTGATCAAGCACATCCTGTGAGGTTGGGGGGCAACCAACTTTATTTCTAGAAGTGAAAACACATGGCTTGTTACCTTATATGAACAACAGCCCCCAGCATTCCAGGAAGTTATCTGTCCTTGTGCAAGTGGTGCTTACAGGTTAGAGGCATTTTTTTGTTTTATAGATCTCCACCCCTATCCCTTCAGACGGTTTCTCTGTCTAGCCCTGGCTGTCCTAGAACTCACTCTGTAGACCAGGCTGGCCTCGAACTCACAGAGTTCTGTCTGTGTCTCCCACCACTGGGCATTATTTTATAGCTCTTTTAAGCACAGCAATTTAAACTTAAAACATAACTTTAGTCCTCACAGGGTTTTTAGTTACATTAATAGAAGAATGTAAGAATGATCCCAAAGGAAAGCTTGAAGAAATTTTTATTAAGAATTTAAAGGAGAGGGGGGCCGGAGGGGGCAGAACAAGGGAATCTGTGGCTGATATGTAGAACTGAATTGTATTGCAAAATAAAAATAAAAATTAAAAAAAAAAAAAAAGAGTTTAAAGGAAAAACCCCAAGGCAGGAAGGCCTAAATCTTGACATCTGCCAGGAGAAGGGTGATGAAGAGGAAGAGAAAAATCCATGCCATATGAGTTAAGCCTGCACAGATGTTACCCACATGGCAAGGAGGGGGCCCTCAGAGAACAATGTAAACAACAAGCAGAAAAAGCATTCTTTTATGCTCTGGCCTGCATCTGAAAGGAAAGGAACAAAGAAAATAGTTTCATCTTGAGCATTCAGAAAGACAGACAGACCCAGAAGACCCTAATGCCAGCTGCTCTGTAGCATAGAGAAGCTTCTGTGAGGGAAATGAACATTATCTCATTCACAGGATAATTAATCCTCCCATCCCTTTAGCTTAAAACTAATCAGCCTTCCCTGGACTTGGTCCCTTGGTCATGTAATTGACCAGTTCAGTTGTATTAACTTTTTTTTTTTTCCTGAGACAGAGTTTCTCTCTGTAGCTGTCCTAGAACTTGCTCTGGAGGACAGTTTGGCCTCAAACTCCAGAGATCTGCTTGCCTCTGTCTCTTGAGTGCTGGAATTAAAGGCATGCGCCAACACTGCCCAGCTCTGTATCAACTCTTAAGGGCAGACAATGGCATTTCTCCACCCAGAGTTAGATTTCATTTGACTGGAAAGAACTAGCTTTTCCTTAATGGCGCTTCAGTGCTTCTGTGATGTTCCCTCTTGTGAAGAATCATTTAGGAACCAGAGAAGGATCAGAGCCTCTAAGTCCACTCAGAACCAAGGACAATTTCACTTTATGCTCAAGGACACAAATCAAGGCCCCCATCTCTAAACTGCCTGTACCATTTCTTTGTCTCCTGTTCCCCTCCTTCCTCTCACTGAAGAAGTAGCCCTAACTATCATTTAGGGATTTGAGACAACAGTTTATCTGGCTTCTTTGAGGTTGTCTAAAGTGAGGTCCAGTGTAGCAGTTGGTCGAGGGAACCTTGAATCTGTATTCATGGTTACATTTGTATGGCAACCAGGTCAGGTGTATGAGGAAAAGAATTCCTTTATTGGAACTTTGAAAAAGAAATGAAAGAGGAATAAGACTGAGTGGGGACAAATAAAAGTGAAATTGGAATAGTTTGAGCAGAGGATCAAGTCCATCCTGCCAGGAGCAGGCTTGATTTTTATACAGAAGCTTAATGTTGGAAGACCTAGGCAGAAAAACTGTCATCACACATCCCATATTCACTTTTGGGTCGCTGTGTCTGATTAGATGTCTCTGAGCTTGGAAGTTATTAATAGGCTGTCAAAAGGAAAACAGGAGTGTTCAGAATTGCCATGTTTGCATATCATTCATGCTGAGTCATTTACCCTTAACATTTCCTTTGCGCGCTCATAGGCAGGATTTTGTTTCCTCAGACCAGAAGAAGCTTAAACTCTGAGCATGAATTTCCAAGGACAGCCAGCCTCCTGAGCCCTAATGTTAATGCTGTTGTGTATATCGGATGATAGGGTGTGCCTGGGACAAGAAGTGGAGATGGCTGGAGAAAGGGAATGGGGTGGGGAAGCAGTGCCTCTCCTCCTGGGTGCAGTAATGAGGAGAGTGATGTGTCTGCTGTCTCTGAACATCACTCACTGGTTTTATTAGAACTCCTGTGTCATGGAGTGAGTGTGTGGGAACCACAGTTATGCTGTTGTACTGTCAGACATGGACAAATCCATTCTTATATACAAATATGGAATGTTTTAGGATCTGGTGAGCTTTGAGGATCTGGCCGTGAACTTCACCCAGGAAGAGTGGGATTTGCTAGATCCTTCTCAGAAGATTCTGTATGGAGATGTGATGCTGGAAACCTGCAGGAACTTCACTGCTATAGGTGAGGCTATCATCTTACCTTCACGCTGTAATTAGAGAGCAGGTGTTCCTGGTTGTTGATGGTCACAGTGATTTGGATGTGGAAAGGGAAAAATGTGGTGAAGAAATTAGGTGTAGTTTGTACTTGTACATTGTGGTAATTTATCACATATTTCTGTGACTTTGTTTCAGGATATGAATGGGAAGATCATACAATTGAAGACCATCATGAAGAGCCTGAAATAAATTTAAGGTAATTTGCATGCACAAGTGAAGCAAATGTCCCTCAAAGAAATTTTAATGTGCCATGAAAATTTAAGAACAAACTAACAAAACAAATAAACCCAACTTTAAGTTTATTCATCAGTAGAAAACTTTTACCTCAAATATATACCTTCATGTGAGTTTCAGATTTTGCATAGTCTTTTGGAACCAGTTCTGGGACCCTGCATTAATGAATGCTACCATTTCATCATAGGCCTATGGGAACCATATTGTAGAATCATCAGTTCATTTCTTTTTAGATCTTTCATATAAAAGCACACACATTTTGCTTGTTTTGGGTAGCAAGCTGTCCAAGAAAGTTGGTCTAATAGGCAAACAGTAGTAAAACAACTATCACTGATGGGCTTGTCATTTCTCACAGTAGTTACTTTTACAGATACCCTGATACTGAAGAAAGTGGTCAGGGTGGAGCAACCTTATCCATATACCAACCTCAGTATGAGCAGCAATGTGTGTGGAGAAATTTTCATGTGTCTTTCATTTTTAATAGGCACATCATATCTCACTCTGAATATACACAGTATGAACCTGAGGACTGTGAACAGAAGCCACAGGACTCTAATTATCTTACAAGGATAGAAGGATACACGGAAACTCAGACTTCGAGTGGACCTTCTGTGTGTGAGGTATGTTTAAAGACCTTTGGACTGTATCACCTGACTTACAATGGACATCACAACTATGACTACAAGGAAATTGGAGGAAGCCAGACGGATGAAAATGATTATGATAATCAATGCGATAAAACTTCCAGTTCCCTTCAAAAACAAGAAAAAAATCATACTGGAAAAAAACTCTATGTGTGTCAAGAGTGTGGTAAAGCCTTTAGGTATCCCAGTGCCCTCCAGTTACATGAAAGAATTCATACTGGAGAAAAACCCTATGAGTGTAAAGACTGTGGGAAAGCCTTTAGAGGTCTCAGCGCCCTTCATTTGCATGAAAGGATTCATACCGGAGAAAAACCCTATGAGTGTAAACAGTGTGGCAGAGCCTTCACGTATCTCAGTGCCCTTCAATTACATGAAAGAATTCATACTGAGGAAAGACCCTGTGAGTGTAAACAATGTGGGAAAACCTTTAGATATAGCAGGGCCCTCAAATTACATGAAAGAATTCATACTGGAGAAAAGCCCTATGAATGTAAGCAATGTGGGAAATTCTTTAGAAGTCACAGGACCCTTAAGTTACATAAAAGAATTCATACTGGAGAAAAACCCTATGAGTGTAAAGAATGTGGGAAAGCCTTTAGATGGCTTACTTCTCTGAAGTTACATGAAAAAATTCATACAGGAGAAAAACCCTATGAATGCCAAGAGTGTGGGAAAGCCTTCCGGTGTCAGGCTTCCTATCATAGACATAAAATAACTCATGGTGGAGAAACACTGTATGAGTGTAAAGAATGTGGTAAGTCCTTCATTTACCCCTCTTTACTTCAAGTGCATGAAAGAACTCACACAGGTGAAAAGCCTTTTGAGTGTAAGCTGTGTGGGAAAGCCTTTAGATGTCAATCTTCGCTTCGATTGCATGAAAGAACGCACACCGGAGAAAAACCCTATGAATGTAAACACTGTGGTAAAGCCTTTTCAAGTTATAATTATCTTCGATTTCATGAAAGAAGCCACACTGGAGAGAAACCCTATGAATGTAAAGAATGTGGTAAAACTTTCACACATCGCTCTTACCTTCGATCACATGAAAGAAGACATACTGGAGAGAAACCGTATCAGTGTGTTCAGTGTGGCAGATCCTTCAGTCGGCATAGTTCCTTTAAAAGACATCAGTCCGTTCATGGAGTGGAAAATGCCTATGAATGTCAACAATATCTACTTCCTTTATCCCCATTTTCTTCAAATGAATGAAAGAACAGATAATTGGCAACAAACCCTTTGAATGTAAACGATGTTGCAAAAATGTCCCCATCCACATAAAACACGTGCGGGACTCAAGACAGGGATGAGCCTTTTATATGTAAACTGTATGGCATAGCCTTTCAGGGGTCAGGGTGTCCTTCAAGTCCATGAGGGAATTCATGCTGGGCAAAGCTTATATTTGTTACCAATGTGGTAAGTGCCACTTGTCACACTTCCTTTCAGAGAGGTAAATTAATTCGTACTGGGCAAATGCCCTATGAATGTACAGGATATGGTTAGTCTTTCATTTATCCCTGTTTGCCTTAAAATCATGAAAGAACTCATAGTGGTGAGAAACCACATGAATATAAACAATGTGGAAAAGACTTCAGGTGTCACAGGTCCTTTCAGTAGCATGAGTGAAATCTCATGATGGAGAGAAAATGGGAATTGAAGGTGTGTTAAAGCCTTTAGATATCATTGCTCCCTTAGATTCATGAGTGAACTTGTACTGGAAATAGTTTTCCAAGTGAAAATAAAAGCTGTGAAGCCTTCAAGGTCACAGTTCTTTCAGAAACTTATGATGATGGATGGTGGGCAGTTCTGTAAGTATAAGGAGTGTGGGAGCTTAATGGTTGCCGGGAGATGGATGTTTCCTTTATAGTGGCTGCCCATGACTTGCCTGGGTTCTTGTAAATACCCCCAATTAAACTCAGTGGTTCCTCGAGCCACACTTGGGTAGAATCATTCTTTGTCCCTGTCTTTGGTGCCCTGTTTGAAGACCAGTAGACCTTCATAATGTCTTCAAAGTTCCCACTATAGGGACTGGTAAAGTCGGGCTGTATTTACATCAGTGTGAAACATCGAGAAAGAGGGAGGCTGTGTCTTACAGTGCTTTGTGTCTGTTGGGTGGGATTGTGGTTTGCTTCATTTGTCAACTTGATAAACTCTGGAACCACCTGGGAAATTATGAATTACCTAGGTTAGGTTAGCTTTTGGACACAGCTCTGAGGGAGTTCCTTACTTGGATTAACTGAGGTAGGAAGACCCACCCTGAATTGTGTCAGCACTATTTTATGGACTGAGTAAAAGACAAAAGGAGCTGAGCACAGGCATTCCTTGCTGTCTGCCTTGGGACCATGGATAAAATGTGCCGTGCTATGTTAACTCCTGCCACCATGTCTGGTCCACAGGATTGTAACCTGGAACTGTGAGCTGAAATAAACCCTTTTTCCCCTAAATTGCTTTTGTCAAGATATTTTATCCCAGCCACAGGAGTGAAGTTAAGACTTCCTGGACCTGCGCACAGCAGGAATACTTGCATTGTCTCTGATGTGAGTGGAGACAGCACTGGAGGGGTGCCTTCTGAGGCTGCAGCATCCATGGCGGTAAGCCCAACGTGTCCTGTTCCAAGGTGCCATGAAACGGCATGCCTTCTTGATGCATTGCCAGCTTCACAACCCATGCTGCAACTTTGATGTAGTGCAGCACACCTCTATGAAAGATGAGGTGAGCTGAAAAGGCTAGAGAATCTTACAGTCTCTGAAAGATGCATCTGTGGGACATACTGCCATCATATGCATGTTCCTTGTTGCAGGCAGTGGGACATGTAACAGGCTGAGGTGTCAGCCCTGCAGGAGCTTACCCACATGTGCAGCCATTACACCAAGGAGAGACATGCAGGTACTCTTCTGTGTTAGCCTCATTGGCAGGAAAGGTACAGAGAAAAGAAATGAGATGGAGGAGATGAGTGATGACAGATTAAATCTGTACTTCCCAAAACAACCCAATTCTTCTGAGATCCCAAACCTGGAACCCATGGAAAGAATTAAATAGCGAGGAGAAAGAGTGAGGTCACAGAGGAGTTACCCCTAAGGTCTGACCTTACTATGAATCAAAGGATCATAATAGAGCATGGAGATGGAGGCATGGATAGTAGCCCTGTACAAGGAAACTGATAGCAAATGCCCTGCCATGGAAGGCTTCAAGCTTGAGCAAATGTTTAATAGGACAGTGTAGCTGAGAAAGTTCAAGTTTGTAAGAGGTGACCACTTAAGTCCTTATAAGGTGTGTGTGATTGTTTTTCTTTAATTTTTTTTCATTGTTCTTTATTAAGAATTTTTTTTTTTTTTTTTTTGGTTTTTTGAGACAGGGTTTCTCTGTGTAGCTTTGCGCCTTTCCTGGAACTCACTTGTTAGCCCAGGCTGGCCTCGAACTCACAGAGATCCACCTGGCTCTGCCTCCCGAGTGCTGGGATTAAAGGCGTGCGCCACCACCGCCCGGTAAGAAATTTTTTACTCACTCTGCATACAACCCACAATCCCTCCTCCTCCCTCCTCTCACCCTCCAGCTCTCCCTCCCGAGCTACCCCATATCCCCACATCCCCCAAATCAAGGTCTCCCATGGGGTGTCAGCAGAGCCCAGCACGCTGAGCTGAGGCAGGTCCAAGCCCCTCCCCACTGCACCAAGGCTGTGCACAGGCACTGGGCACTGGGCTCCCAAAAGCCTGCCCATGCACCAGGGATGGATTTCGATCACCCTGCCTGGGTACCCCCCAAACAGCTCGAGCCAAACAACCGTGTTCCATATCCAGAGGGCCTAGTCTAGTCTCATGGGGGCTCCACAGCCACTAGTGTACAGTTCATGGGCTTCCACTAGTGTGGCTTGTCATCTCTGCATGTCTTCCCATCATGATTTCAACATCCCCCGTCTGCAGAATCCCTCCTCTCATCGATTGGATTCCCAGAGCTCAGTCTGGCAACTGGCCGTGGATCTCTGCATCTGCCTCCATCAGTCACTGGACAAAGGCTCTATGATGACAGTTAGGTTATTCACTAGACTGGTTACCTGAGTAGACCAGTCTAGGCACCCTCTAAACCACTGCCAGCACTCCAAGGTGGGGTCATCCTTGTGGATTTCTGAGAGCCTCTCCAGTACCCTGCCTCTTCTTATTCCCATGGTGTCCTTATATATCATGGTATCTCTCTCCCTGCCCTCCCACTCTGTCCCTGTTCCAGCTTGACTCTCCCTTTTCGCTATGTTCTCAATGCACCACTCCTCGCTCTCCAACCCCCCTGCCCACTCCCAGTCCCCTCATGTAGATCTCATCCACTTCTTCACTGGGCCATCCATGTGTCCCTCCTAGGGTCTTTCCTTGTTAGGTAGCCTCTCTGGAGCTCTGGGTTGCAGTCTGGCCATCCCTTCCCTCACATCTAGTATCCACTTAGGAGTGACTACATACTATGTTTGTCCTTCTGAGTCTGGGTTAACTCACTCAGAATATTTTCTAGTTCCATCCATTTGCTTGCAAATTGCATGATATCATTGTTTTTTTACTGCTGAGTAGTACTCCATGTGCTACATTTTCTTTATCCATTCTTCAGTTGAGGGACATCTAGGTTGTTTCCAGGTTCTTGCATTACAAATAATGCTGATATGAACATAGTTGAGCATGTGTCCTTATGGTAAGATTGAGCATTCTGTTTCTGCTCTCTGCTCTGCTCTGCTCCCTCCCCCCCACCATCTTTCTCTCTGCCCTCTGCATGTGCTCTTTCCCAGGCCTGGTCTTTCCCCACCCATGTTCCTCCTAATAAAGCTCTCTGTAACTAAAAAAAAAAAAAAAAAAAAAAAAAAAAAAAAAAAAAAAAAAAAAAAAAATTGAGCATTCCTTGGGTATAAGTCCAAAAGTGGTATAGCTGGGTCTTGAGGAAGACTTATTCTCAATTTTCTGAGAAACTGCTATACTGATTTCCAGAATGGCTATACAAGTTTGCATTCCCACCAACAGTGGAGGAGTGTTCCCCTTGCTCCACATCCTCTCCAGTGTTTTTGATCATAGCCATTCTGACAGGTGTAAGATGGTATCTCAGAGTCATTTTGATTTGCATTTCCCTGATGACTTAAGGATGTTGAGCAATTCCTTAAATGTCTTTCAGCCATTTGAGATTCTTCTATTGAGAATTCTCTGTTAAGCTCTTGTAGCTCATTTTTTAATTGGATTGTTCAGTGTTTTGAAGTCAAGCTTTTTGAGTTCTTTATATATTTTAGAGATCAGCCCTTGGTCAGATGTGGGGTTGGTGAAGATCTTTTCCCATTCTGTAAGCTGTCGTTTTGTCTTATTGACCATGTCCTTTGCTCTACAAAAGCTTCTCAGTTTCAGGAGGTCCCATTTATTAATTGTTGCTCTCAGTGTCTGTGCTACTGGTGTTATATTTAGGAAGTGGTTTTCTGTGCCTATGCGTTCAAGGCAACTTTCTACTTTCTATCAAGTTCAGTGTAACTGGATTTATGTTGAGGTCTTTGATCCACTTAGACTTGAGTTTTGTGCATGGTCACAGATATGGATGTATTCACAGTCTTCTGCAAGTTGACATCCAGTTATGCCAGTACCATTTGTTGAAGATTTTTTTTCCCCCCACGGTACTGTTTTGGCTTCTTTGTTAAAATTATATGTTCATAGGTGTGTGGATTAATGTCAGGATCTTCAATTTGATTCCATTGGTCCACATGTCAGTTTTTGTGTCAGTACCAAGCTGTTTTTTATTACTATAGCTCTATGGTAGAGCTTGAGGTCAGGGATTGTGATGCCTCCAGAGGGTGCTTTATTATACAGGATTCTTTTAGCTATCCTAGGTTTTTTGTTTTTCCATATAAAGTTAAGTATTGTTCTTTCCAGGTCTGTGAAGAATTGTGTTGGGATTTTGATGGGGATTGCATTGAATCTGTAGATTGCTTTTGGTAAGATTGCCATTTTTACTATGTTAATTCTACCTGTCCATGAGCAAGGGAGATCTTTCCATTTTCTGATATCTTCTTTAATTTCTTTCTTCAGAGACTTAAAGTTCTTATCATACAGGTTTTTCACTTGCTTAGTTAGAGTTACCCCAAGGTATTTTATATTATTTGTGGCTATTGTAAAGGGTGATGTTTCTCTGATTTCTTTCTCAGCCCATTTATCATTTGTACATAGGAGGGCTACTGATTTTTTTGAGTTAATCTTGTATCCTGCCACATTACTGAAGGAAGTTAGAATTTTGGGGGTCACCTTTGTATACTATCATATCATCTGCAAATAGTGAAAGTTTGACTTCTTCCTTTCCAATTTGTATCCCCTTGATCTCCTTTTGTTGTCTTATTGCTCTAGCTAGAACTTCAAGTACTATGTTGAATAAGTATGGTGAGAGTGGACAGCCTTGTCTTTGTCCTGATTTTAGTGGAATCGCTTTGAGTCTCTCTTCATTTAATTTGATGTTGGCTGTTGGCTTGCTGTAAATTGCCTTTATTATGTTTAGGAATGTTCCTTGTATTCCTGATCTCTCTAAAACCTTTATCATGAAGGGGTGTTGGATTTTATCAAAGGCTTTTTCAGCATCTAATGAGATGATCATGTGTTTTTTTTTTCTTTCAGTTTGTTTATATGGTATATTACATTTACAGATTTTTATATGTTGAACCATCCTTGCATCCCTGGGATGAAGCCTACTTGGTCATCGTGGATAATTTTTTTGATGTGTTCCTGGATTTAGTTAGCCAGTATTTTATTGAGTATTTTTGCATCAATGTTCATGAGGGAGATTGGTCTGTAATTCTCTTTCTTTGTTGCATCTTTGTGTGGTTTGGGTATGAGGGTAACTGTAGCCTCATAAAAAGAGTTTGGTAATGTTCCTTCTGTTTCTGTTGTGTGGAATAATTTGAAGAGTATTGGTATTATTTCTGAAAATCTGATAGAATTCTGTGCTGAAACCATCTGGTCCTGGGCTTTTTTGGTTGGGAGACTTTTAATGACTGATTCTATTTCCTTAGGGGTTATTGGTCTATTTAAATAGTTTATCTGGTCTTGATTTAACTTTGGTTTGTGGTACCTATCCAGACAATTGTCCATGTCTTTCAGATTTTCTAATTTTGTGGAGTACATGTTTTTGAAATATGACCTGATGATTCTCTGGATTTCCTTGTTGTCTGGTGTTATGTCTCCCTTTTCATTTCTGATTTTGTTAATTTGGATTCTCCTTTTTGGTTAATTTGGATAAGGGCTTGTCTATCTTGTTCATTTTTCTCAAAGAACCAACTCTTGGTTTCATTGATTCTTTGTATTGTTCTCTTTGTTTCTATTTTATTGATTTCAGCCTTCAATTTTATTATTTCCTGGTGTCTGTTTCTCCTGGGTGAGTTTGCTGCTTCTTGTTCTAGAGCTTTCAAGTGTGCTGTTAAGTCACTAGTGTGAGAGTTCTCCAATTTCTTTTTGTGGGTATTTAGTGCTATGAATTTTCCTTTTAGCACTGTTTTTACAGTGTCCCATAAGTTTGGGTATGTTGTACTTTCATTTTCATTTTATCTAGGAAATCTTTAATTTTTTTCTTTATTTCTTCCTTGAACCATTGGTGATTCAGTTGGGTGTTATTCAGTTTTCATGAGATTATAGACTTTCTGTAATTTTTGTTGTTGTTGAAATCTAACTTTAAGCCTTGGTGGTCCGATATGATACCGGAGGTTATTTCAATTTTTTTGTATTTGTTGAGATTTGTTTTGTGACCAAGCATGTGGTTGATTTTGGAGAAGGTTCCATGGGGTGCTGAGAAGAAGGTATATTCTTTTGTGTTAGGGTGGAATATTCTGTAGATATCTATTAAGTTCATTTGAGTCATAATGTCTGTTAGTTCCCTTATTTCTCTGTTAAGTTTCTGTCTGGCAGACCTGTCCATTTGTGAGAGTGGGGTGTTGAAATCTCCCACTACTAGTGTGTGTGGTTTGATGTGTGATTTAAGCTTTAGTAATGTTTCTTTTACAAATCTAGGTGCCCTTGTTTTTGAGGCATAAATATTCAGAATTGAGACTTCATCTTGTCAGGTTTTCCCTGTGATAAATATGTAATGTCTTTCCCGATCTCTTTTGATTGATTTTTGTTTGAAGTCTGTTTTATTAGATAAGCTATACCAGCTTGCTTCTTAAATCCATTTGATTGGAAAGTCTTTTCTCAGCCTTTTATTCTGAGGTAGTGTCTGTCTTTGAAGTTGAGGTGTGTTTCTTTTATGCAGGAGAAGGATGGATCTTGTTTTCATGTCCATTCTGTTAGCCTGTGTCTTTTAAATTGAGACCATTGATATTAATGGATATTAATGACCAGTGATTGTTAATTCCTGTTATTTTTTGTTGGTAGTGTTGTATGTTTTCCTTCTTTGGTATTTGTTGGTGTGGAACTATCTATTGCCTGTGTTTTCATGGGTGCATCTAACTTCCTTAGGTTGGATTTTTCCTTCTAGTGCTTTCTGGAGGGTTTGATTTGTGGAAAGATAGTGTTTAAATCTGGTGTTATCATGGAATATTTTGTTTACTCCATCTATGTTGATTGAGGGTTTTGCTGGGTATAATAGTCTGGGTTGGCATCTATGGTCTCTTAGTGTCTGCATAACGTCTGTCCAGGACCTTCTGGCTTTTAGAGTCTCCATTGAGAAGTCAGGTGTTATTCTTATGGGTCTGCCATTGTATGTTACTTGGCCTGTTTCCTTTGCAGCTGTTAATATTTTTTCTTTATTCTGTATGTTTAGTGGTTTGATTATTATGTGGTGAGGAGACTTTTTTTTTGGATCCAGTCTATTTGGTGTTCTGTAAGCTTCTTGTATCTTCATAGGCATTTCCTTCTTTAGGTTGGGAAAGTTTTCTTCTATGATTTCCTGAATATATTTTCTGTGCCTTTGAGTTGGTATTCTTTCCTTCTTCTATCCCTATTATTCTTAAGTTTGGTCTTTTCATGATGTCCCAAATTTCCTGGACATTTTAGGTCATGACTTTTGGCTTTGGTGTTTTCTTTGACTGATGATTCTATTTCTTCTATTGTATCTTCAACGCCAGAGATCTGCCCTTCTCTCTCTTGCGTTCTGTTGGTTATGCTTGCATCTGTAGTTCCTGTTCGTTTTTTTTCAGATTTTCCACTTCCAACATGCCCTCAGTTTGTGTCTTCTTTATTGTCTTGATTTCAGTTTTCAAATCTTGAACTGTTTTCCTCACTTGTTTAATTGCTTTCTCTTGGCTTTCAAGGGATTTACTGATTTCTTCCCATTTTTTGTTTGACTTTTCCTTGATTTCTTTAAGGGAATTTTTCATTTCCTCTTTAAAGATTTCTATCATCTTCTTAAGGTCATTTTTAAGGTCTATTTCTTCTGTGTCTTCTGTGTTGGGATATTCAGGTCTTACTGATGTAGGTTCTGATGGAGACATTGGTTTTTATGTTGTTGACTGTATTTTTGCACTAGTGTCTGCTCTTCTCTTTCTCCACTTGGTGCAAGTGGTGTCTGTGGGTGAGGGAGCCTCTCTTGGTCGATCGATACTCTTGGTCCAGTGGGAGCTCTTGGTCTAATTGGTCTCTTTGTCTTAGGGAGCAGCTCTTAGTCCAATTGACACTCGTGAGCTCTGTCTCAGGGGGTAACTCTTAGTGCAATCTGGTGCTGGTAGGTTCTGTCTTAGGGAACAGTTGCAGTCTAAGAAGGTGGGTGGGATTTGGGGAAGGTGGGGTTTGTGGGTTACAGGGTCTGATGGGGGATGGTGGTAGTCTGACCTGTCTGCAGGAGGCCTGCCTATTGGCTTGAGACTAGGACTGCAATGGGTGGTGGTGTGGGGGCACAGGGTTGTGCCCTTGGGCCCCACCTAGACAAAGACTCACCTCTTAGTCCATTCGGGCATTGTCAGGCTCTGTCTTAGGGAACAGTTGCAGTCTAGGAGGGAGGGTGGGATTGGGGGGGTGGGGCTTGTGGGTTCCAGGATCTGATGGGGGATGGTGATAGTCTGACCTGCTTGCAGGAGGTCTGCCTGCCGAGTGGCCTATAACTGGGACTGCAATGGGTGGTGGTGTTGGGGCGCAGGGTTGTGGCCCTGGGCCCAAAGCCTAGGGGCTGAGGTGTTCGGGTAGGAGGATAAAGACTCACCTCTTAGTCCAATTGGATGCTGGCTGGCTCTGTCTCAGGGAACAGTTCCATGTGTGTGATGCTGGCAGCCAGAGGTACCCGTTGAAGCAACAACAGTGTGCTACAGCTTGACTGTGTGATTGTTAGCCTGGCACTGTCAGCAGCCAGAGGCACCAGATGAGGCAGCAACAGCATGGTACAGCATGATTCCAGAGACTGTTGGACCCAGGGAACTGTGGGGCTGGAGATGGGAGCTTGTCTGAGCTCTAGGCCACTTAGGATAAGAACCAGCTCTTTCCCACCAAGCCTGTTGAGAAGGTAAACAGCAGGCTTGTGGCAGCAATCTGGGCGAGGATGACTATACTTTCTGTCTATGACATGGTACCAGCATATTTTTTTCTTAAGGTAGGGTGTCATGTACCTGAGGCAGGTTTCATTTTGTGCTGGGGATGGAACTCAGACCTCACTCATGCTTACCAAGCTGTCTAAACTCAGCATTGATCATTTGAAGAAATGGTACGAATGAATGATAGAAACACTTGGTACAGATGACAGAATCTTCATGCTGTTGGGTCTTGTTAACATTTTATTTATTGTCCTCTTATCTCCTGACTCCCAAGTGTTGTATAATACTTTGTGGTCTGACAAATAGCTTGCCTAGAGATTAGAGGGCAGAGCTAGCCAGTAGTTAACCATAGAGGCCAGACAGTGGTGGCACACACCTTTAATCCCAGCACTTGGGAGGAGGAAGCAGGAAGATCAGGAAGTCAACGCCACCTGAAATCAAACCTGAGGCCAGTTATTGGGGTGAATACTGGAAGATCAGAGAGACAGAACAAGCCACAGCCACCTCACCTTGCCTAATTCTGTTTCCTCAGACTGTAAGCCTCTGTGTCCTCATATCTGAATGGCTCTCAGCTGAACTGTGCTGCTCAAAAACTAAAAGCTTAACCAGCCAAATGCTTCTAGTTCCTGGTCTTCATGCCTTATATACCTTTCTGCTATCTGCCATCACTCCCTGGGATTAAAGGCTCACTTCTTGGGATTAAAGGCTCGCTTTCTGGGATTAAAGGTGTGAGTCACCATGCTTGGCTGTATCCTTGAACAGATGGATTTCTGCCTCTGGAATGCTAGGATTAAAGGCGTGTGCTACCACTGCCTAACCTTTATGTTTAATACTGTGGCTGTTCTGTCTGTGACCCCAGATAAGTTTACTAGGGTGCACAATATTTTGGGGAACACAATACCACCACATAGAGGAGATTGAACCAGTCTAAAAGACAGAGCCGGGTAGTGGTTGTGCACACCTTTAATTCCAGCACTCAGGAGGTGAAGACAGGAATATAAAGCCAGTGGAGACAGGATCTGCCCTCATTTGGTCTGAGGATTCGTAGAGGTTAGAAGTTTCTAGTGGCTACTGCTCTGCTTCTCTGATCTCCAGGCACGCTTTATTTGTTAGAACACAAACAAAATATACAACACCCGAGTCCAGCTGGCACTTGTTTGAGATGGTGGCTTGTGGGCCTTCAGTGATCCTGAGACCCCTGTGTAAAAAGGTTTCCCTTCACTGCTGACATAATGCTAGCCTGTGAGTGTCCAGAGAGTTAGAAAAGCATCCATGTGAACTGAAAGAGAGGATGAGACGGGAGGTCCACATGTGCACAGGCACATGGGAAATTCTTGGAACTTTTGGTTAAACACATTTTGGTCTGTTCTGTTGTTGTGAAGAGACACCATAACCATGATAACTCTATGAAACCATTTAATTGGGGCTTGCTTACAGTTTCAGAGGTTTATTAGTCCATTATCATGACCAGGGGCATGGCAGCATATAGGCAGATATGGTGCTGGAGAAGTAGCTGAGAGTTCTACTTCTTGCTCTACAGGCAGCAGGAGAGATACTGGGCCAGGTGTATGATTTTGAAACCTCAAAGCTCACCCCAGTGACAGACTTGCTTCAACAAGGCCAGACCTAATCATTCTAATTCTCAAGCCACACCCCAATGCTTAAGCCTATTGTGGCCATTTCCACTCAAACCCACAACACAAATGACATAAAGTGAATGAGAAAAATCCTCAACACTAGACTAGCAGTCCAGAGCATCTACTGCTCTTGCAGAGGACCCTAGTTTGGTTCCCAGCACTCAAGTCAATTGGCTTGCAAATGATTGACTCCAGACCCAAAGGTTCTACCACCTCTTCTGACCTCTGCAGACACCTGCACTCATGCACATAACCTCATATGCATATGCATACCTGTAATTTTTTTTTTTCAAGACAGGGTTTCTCTGTATATTTTTAGTGCCTGTCCTGGATTTCACTCTGTAGACCAGGCTGACCTTGAACTCACAGAGATCTGCCTTCTCTGCTTCCCGAGTTCTGGGATTAAAGGCGTGTACCAACGCTGCCCTGCTTGCATACCTGTAATTTTTTTAAGTGAAAAAAAAAATCCTCAGTAGCCTGTGCCTGTAAATGTTAAAACAACAGTTGAAGAGTTTGAATGAAGGTACCCTGTGTACATGGAAAATGCAGTGCCACAGGTGAGCTACCTTTCTTGGAGCTGTTGCCCATGGAGAACACCCCAAACAAGCAGCACATGCTATTGCCGCCGCTGTTAGTTGCTCACCAGAACTGGATGGTAAGACTCCGTCGCTGAAGACACTGCATGCTGTGCTTGGTGGTTGTGGAGAACTCAAGCTGAGACTGAGCTGGGAGCTTCATGGGTGACTATAGTGGCTGTGCAGGGTAAAGGGGAGAAGTGCTCTCCATAGCGTTGCTCAGTTCTGGACCCTCACACAACACTAGCAAAGTGCCAGGCATCTTTTTCCAGGCAACTGTTAATGCTGAGACTCATGGCTGGGTGGGGTGTCAGAATAAGTGGCTGTTGCATGCTGAGCCCTAAATAAGACAGTGTTCATGGACACACACACACACACACACACACACACACACACACACACACACACAGGTTCAGGGTTCCAGTGGAGCAGACAGAAACAGTGCAGTTAATATTAACTAGGTGGTGGTTGGGATTATTAGCTAGAGCCAAGCCAATTCTATAGCTCCTCCACTTTGGTTGAACCTTGATAATTCACATAACTATGGTAAATTGGTTCCTAGTCCTAAAGTAACTCAGTTTTTTTTAGATGCTTGATTTCATTTCCCTAGGTGTTACCCAGCAATGGCCAGCCAGATGTTTGTCCATCCAACATTGACTACTCACTGGTTACCACAGGGGTCAACTGTGTGAGCCTCAAAAGGAAGCCCCTCCTGCCCTGTGAACTACAGGTCTCATTGCAGAGACACTCCTTGCAAGTGTTTTGTCTCCTCAGTACCAACCTGCACTATGAGAAGTAGTAGCTCCTTTCCTTATTTTTCAGTCTATGGTGATTTGACTAAAAACAGCCCTGTAGGCTCATATATTTGAATGTTTAGTCACCAGGGACTGGGATTCTTTGAAAGGGTTAGATTAAGAGGTGTGGCCTTACTGGAGGAGGCATGACCCTGGAGGTGGGCTTTGGAATTTCAAAAGATCAGGCCAGGCCCAATCTCTCTGTGCCTGCTTACTGTGGATCAGGATATAGCTCTCAGCTACTGCTCCCACCATGATAATGGACTACGCCTCTGAACTGTAAGCCATCCCTAAAGTAAATGCTTTCCTTTATAGAGTTGCCATGGTCATGGTGTCTCTTCACAGCAACTGAACATCACCTTCCATTTGGTGGCCAGTAAGGAAGGGTAGTTGATGTGTGGACTCTCCAATGGCGTTCCTTTGCTCCTTTTCCCCACCCTCACACTCCTGGTGGGCCTGGTCCCCTGGAGTGAGACCACCACAGACCATCTCTCCACTGCCCTCCTGGATATACAGTATTGAGTCAGCCTTGGGCAAGTGTGGCGATGCTTCCCCTTTTCAGGAAGCTTCATTTCTGAACATTTCATCAGACACCTGTCAGAAACCCCAATGTTGGGTAGGGAAATCATTCTGAACTGTTAATCTGTCTAGAGGAGCAGTGGAGACATCTCTGCTCCCGAAGTGTCCTCTTACTGAACAGGGCTGTTGGTTGGGCCCTTTTTTTCTTTTTCTTTTTCTTTTTTTTCTGGTTTTTCGAGACAGGTTTATCTTTGTAGCTCTAGTTGTCATGGAATTCACTCTGTAGACTAGGCTGGCCTTGACCTCAAAGATCCACCTGTCTCTGCCTCCCTACTGCTGGGATTGAAGGTATGTGCCACCAGTACCAGGCTTTGGCTGGTTGTCTTTTAAGTATAGGCTTAAAAGTGATTCTCACTGTGCTAAAAACATCTCTTCCAGCCCTCTATCCAGCCCTCTGGCAAGAGTGTTTATGTTTTTAACCTAGACTCGTTTTTGGGTCCCAAAGCTTCTCCTATGACTCAAAAGCATGAGTCCTGCTTCTTCTATAATGTGTATTTCAGTGCAGATTACAAACAATGGTGATATTAATATGTCCAAACTTCTCTTTTTATAAACTTAAAAAAATGATGTAAGCTTCAGGGAGTTGTGATTTGGATCCAACTCTCACAGGTCAAACAGACTCCAAATAATTACTCCTGTCAGTTAACAGCCTATGTTTCCCACTTGTCTATTCCTAAGGGTGGATCTCTCTTCCCCCCTGGTCTGGGGGACTACCCATTAGTTATTATGTGGCACTGTTTACCATGCGAGAAAACTCATGAGGCACAACAAAACCCACTATAAGAGTTTATTAGAAGGGGGAAACAGAAGAGGTGTGCTTAGGCCTACTGAAAGACTTGTGTAGGAAGGTGGGGTTATGAAGAGTCTGCCTTTTATGGACTCCCCCCATCCCCACATGCACATATGGGCTTATGTAGCTACACCACACATGCTCATAGATTATGTGATCATGCTGCTTGCAAATTACATGACCATGCAGCACACAGATTACGTAGAATGTAAGGTCCCCAGAGTGACTTAAGTGTCTCCACAGCGCATGAGTGGTCATAGGGACATGGCTAGAAATCTTATCACTCCCCTCCCCCAACTAACAGCACCAAGGGCCTGAAGTTTCAAATGTACTCTCAAAATTTCCCCCTACAGTTTTTACATTCTATCCTAGGTCTCTGTCTGTCCCAGAAGGTTTCTAATCAACTGTGGACTACAGACTGCTCCAAACCTAGATGCTTCTGATCAAATTTCCTGTCATCCAGAGCCTCTGTATCCCAGAATGCTCCAAAACGGCTAGCTCCAGGCGTCCTGCAGAACCTGGGCTGCAAGCAAAACAGATGTCCTCCAACCTGCATTCCTCTCTCCCTTCCCAGGTTTGACCAATATTCCAGCCTTCTTGGGCTCCCCTCCCACACTTGGAGGCCCCAATTTCTGCAGGAAATATTTACAGAAGAGGCTACATCACTCCTTATCATCAGCAAAAAGCTGGAATATCAGATCTCAAAAGGGACAAATGGCTACCTGAGGTGCCTATTAACATATCAAAGTGGACGATGGCCTGCTCTCAGCAGCACTCAGTACTCCTGCCTCCTCCCAGCACTTCTCACTCTGCCTCCTAAACCTCTCCCTCCCAGATGCTGACCTGCTTTCCTTCCCCAGCCACTCTTCTCTATATAACTCCACCATTTTGGCTATGCTTCCTCTTGGTCCCTGGCTCTCCCCCACTTTCTCTCTCTTGCTTTCCCCACTCTCTCTCCTCTCATGGCTCCATTCAGTCTACTTGTCTGGTTCAGTCTAGGCCCTTCTAGATATCACTGAATGTTTTCTCCCTCATATCTAAAATAAAACCTCCTTAACCATACCTAGGAGTGATCATGTCCTCATTTTTTATTCAGCATTTTGTTTGCTTCCCATCTGTGCTGCTTGAGTTTTCTTCTGGATGTGGTAAGCACTCAGAAAGATGATGTTTTGTGATCTAGTGATTCTATTCATGGCTTACTATGTATTTCACTTGTATTACTTTTTAAATTTTTATCTGTATGTGTCTGTGTGTGTGCATGCATGCACATGTGCATGGCTTGCTGTGGGTGTTGAGGTCAGAGGACAAGTCACAGGGGTCAGTTTGCCCCGTCCCTCAGGCCAGGTTATTTGATGAGACCCGAGGAGGCACCTCCTGAAAGATCAATGGGGGCGAGAGAGAAAGGAGACCAGGCGCATAAAGGAAGACAGAGACATTCTGAGTCGCGTCGAGGTCTCCGTTTATTGACTGGGTGTTGAGGCTTATAAACAGGGCTTCAGGCAGGGTGGGGGGAGTAGGGGAAGCACAGAGAGAAGAATGGAAAATTCCTAAGGGAGGGTGAGGTCGCTTTGATCCCAGGCCCCTGCAGCCGGCTGACAGGCTCCAGAAAGTTTATCTAATCGTATATCCTACAGTTAGGCCAGGAACCTCCTGTCAAGGCTTGATGAAGCAAGGAAGGTCACACAAAGTTCAGGACACAGCTGTCCTGAGTCGGTCCCCAACAGTTCCCCCTCTTTTCTCAAAAATGGACCAAGTCCATTGTGATCAGGGTGGCTAAGGTCTGAGAGAGTCCCTGTCTTAGGCTACACAGGGGGCTTCCCATGCTCGGCAGTGTGCCGTGTTGAGCCGGTCTCGGGCGACCTCTGTACGCTGTTGTCTCCAGCGTGGGCCCTGTACTATTCCCGTCATTGAGTACCCTCTAGCAGGACCGTGGGGACGCTAGGGCCTTAGAACACTAAATCTGAGTCCTTGATGGGGCTCCTGGCCGGCCTCCTCGGAATCTACTCTGTGATAATGAATCGAGACGTGTAGTGGTAAGGCCGAATCAATCTGATTTTTGATAAACTGAGTCAACCGCTGAAAGGCCCAGGGACCAAAGGTCAAACCACCCGTGCTGATTTTCAAACTCCCTTTTTCTTAGAGCCAGCCTTTCCCTTAATTTTTCCATTGATTCCCTGACAATACCATTATGGTCGGCATAAAAGCAGCATTCTCCCTTCAAGGCTGCACTTAATCCCCCCTCCTTTAAAAATAGTAAATCCAGACCTCTTATGTTTTGTAACACAACCTCAGAGAGCGAGGTTAAAGATTTCTTCAGAGCAGAAATGGATCTTTCTATGGCCTCTAGGTCAGTAGTCATAGCCATTTGTAACTGCATAAGGTGGTTGCTCTGCACGAGGGCAGTAGTTCCTGTACCAATTCCTGCAGTGATGCCCCCAATACCTAACAAGAGGGCAATAGTCATAGACACAGGTTCTCGAGTGTATCTGCCTCTCTGCTCAAAGAATTCCATATCGGAGACTAATTGGACCAGAACATAAGAGTTTTCCCATTATCAATGGCAAAGCGAGCTTCCCCTTATGTAGTTTTTGCCATCTGCAAGTGTGTCATGGGTTCAGAGGTAGATATTGGAATTCTAGCATCCTCAGTTTAGTGGTACCCAGACATGAATCATCATTTAGTTAAGACATCAGTGATATAAGAGCCAACAGTAATTAGCAGAAGCACAGGGCCAAAAGCCTTGTGATGGCTGACAGAGTTCCTTATCCTCAAGGAACCTGGAACTTTTTCTCAGGTTCCCTATGACAAGAAATTCCCTTTTGATCTAACATTCTAGGGTGGGAGGGAAACAGGGACGATGTTTTCTCTTCTATAATTACTTCCTGCTGACATTGGGACGTTGTTATCAAGGTCCTGGAAAGCCAGAATGTTAGTCAAAGACAAGAGGGAACATTTTATTGACCAGCTGAAGAGATGGTATGCATATCGGCTGAATTGGTCCATATCAGCTTTCAGCAAGTTCAGGGCTCATAGTCATTTGCTGTAGGTTGTCACCAGCAAATGATGCTTGGATGTATCTGTCAGCCAAGTGGAAACCTGTTGAGATAGATATAAACTAGGAACAGGAGTTAAAACTTATGAACTTATTTGGAACTTTTAGACCCATAGTCTTAGTAATTGTAGTATTATCAATTTGCCCTGAAATCCATAGTGTCTTTTCTATCTAGAGAACCAAGTATAGATTGGACTGAAATTTCCTTGGCCCAATGAAAAGCATCTGTAAGTCTATATTTAGAACCTGTTTATCTTTTTTAAAGAGACTTATAAGCTTTAATTAATTAATCCATTGATCAATCAATTACTAAGCTGAGAAAGCTATAGCTAGTCCATTCATCAATGTCATCAAAGATCTGAGAAAGATAAATCTACTTGAGTGCAGACTTTTAAATCTATTTAAAAAAACAACATAGACTATCCATTACCCAGACTGTCATCATCCCAGGCTCCTATAGTCTTCATAGTGTTGGCAGGACAGGTGTCAGGACAGCATTGTCCACAATTCAGGTGGCATCTTCTTGTCGTTCCATATCTTTTTTGGAGACCTTGGGAGTCATTGCTAGGAGCTGGGGAGCTCAGAGTCTCTGTTTGCTATAGTAAGCTTTTTATCAAATAATGTAAATGTCATATTTATCAGATCTTTGACAGGTTTGAGGACCATTATCTATTAAATGTATCTGAGCCAAACAAATCTAGGCCTAATCTTGAAAATATCTCTAAGTTTGGTAACAATAACCAGGCCAATTTGTTCTCTTATAGATATATTAGTCAAATATACCTCTTAGTTTTTTTTATTTAAATAGAATAGTTTATGTTTCAAACTAGTATCTGAATAGCCAGATGACTAGTATTAACTTGTATTTCTTAACACAAAGGACATGCAAACTCAGACATTCAAAACCAAACATACATGTGGCCACATTTTTCATTCATACCTGTAGAGTAGACAGACATTTTTACAACTATGACCCTTTGGAGTCTCAATGTAACAGCAGAATAGCAAGACAAAGAAATCTGAAACATGTTTCATTTTTTTTATATATATCTCAAGTCACTTTTTATAAAAACATTATATTTTATCTTAACCAACAATAATTTGAAACCAATTCTCTTAAATGATGGCAAGTATTTGTAACCCACTGAACTCAAATGACCAAAACCCATTGTTATGCCCAGATTGCCCCCAAAGAAGCCACCTGGAGATTTAGATCGAAGTTTACAAGCCGTGGCAGGGGGCCCGTTCCAAATCTCTCACGCACAGCAGGGAGATTGGAAGGAGCGTGCCCTTTCTTTGTGAGGCTAGTTCTTAAAGGCACAGACCACATAATTCATCTCTCACAGCCTCCCTTCTTTCTGGTTCACATCAGTAATTTTTCATGTTATCTTATTTTCTTGTTTGTTAAACAACCGTGTCTAGGAGTTTTACGAGCTGTCTCCAGGGTTTGAGAAGTTTAGGATGTTTTATGACCACTTAGCCTCTGCCAGATGGTCATATATTCTGACTCTGTGTTTTTCTAAGTTTCTGTAGCTGATAAAGCCACCTGGGAAAAGGGGTCTAACTTCTTATCTACACTTAGGAATCCTGGTTTAGGCTCCTCTTTGTCTGTAGGGGATAGAGGAAGGGGGGTTATTGAGGTTTCACACCATGTAAATTTTTATTTTTCCTGTGGAAACAAAAGCATAATTTTCCCAGTATCTTGAACTAGTAATTTAACATTTCTTTTTAAGCAATACCAGGACAGAGAAGGGTTAACAAGAGAAGCTGCTGGCCGGCAGAAGAGACCTTGAAGTTATCACAGTAAAGGAAGGGAGGGTCAGATTCTCTCTTTAGTGTTCACACAGTTTTTGTCAATTGCAGGCAGTTCCCCATTGCCCTGTCCAAAGCTCCTGTCTTTGCCAGCCTGTATGAAGAGCACACACCCCCACCCTTGTGAGAGCAGACAGCTGGCTGCAGTCCTGATAGCAAGAGAGTTAGGGAGGGACGGAGGTGGCCTTTGCTATGCCTCTCTCTCCTCTTCTTCTAGGAAAATAAGGGAGGTTAGTAGACAGAAACAAATAACATTTACACAGACAATCCAAGAACTGGAACATCAGCACTGAGACAATGGCCTCATTCACAGCCAGCAAGCCCCTCCTGCAGTATGCAAGCCCCACCTGGCAGGAGCTACCTGTTTATTTCAGTTCAATCAGGGAGTGGGGGTGGGGAACTCAGTTCCCTCTATTGTGGCTCACACATCCTTCCAGTGGGCTAGGCAAAGGTCTAGTAGAGAAGAAGGGAACTGTCCCATAGGGTCCGTCACAGTCAAGTCAACAATGAAAACAATTAATACATTACACACAAGACCAAGGGCACACGAAAAAACTTTGCCCCAACAAAACAACCAACAAAGCTCCAAGAACAATGACAGCCTGATGTGCTCTGAAGGGGGGGGGTAACCCTCCAGGCTCAATCACATAAAAAACAATCCAGACTCGAGGATCTCTGTCCTTGATCATACAGACATCAGGGGGCTTCCACATCCCTGTCAGACATGTACCTTTTTTTCTTGTAAGAGAAGAAGAGAGTAAAGTAACAATGATCACAACGAAACATATAAAAAACACACAAAATGGCTCTGACAATTTCCTGGGACAAAATACAAAGTGGCACTTCCTCCCACCATGGGGGAAGATACCCAAAGATGCTCCTAAACCTCTGAGGTGGCCTTAGGGCTCTGGGACGTCTCCCTTCGCCGCCAGGTTCACTGTCCGGACACGTCTGCCCCAGTGAGAGTCTGCAAAGCACAAATCGATCGACCGGTACAAAACAAAAGTAATGACAGAGAGACACAGACAGGACAGAGAGCGCTCTTACCAGTAGATGTCAATAAAGCTCTGGACCCTTGGGTGTCAGGCAGGGGGAGTTTGAGAGAAAATCCTCTGCAAGGGCTAGTAAATGTGAAACATGCCCATCTCCCTCTGCTTCCTTTAAAACACCTCTAATCACACCATAAAAACTAAAAAAGGCGTCGGGGACATTTTTCCTGTCTCTGAGTAATTTGTTAATATCTTTTCCAACCTTGTTCCAAGTCAAAGGGTGAATTCCTGGTCCATTAATCACTAACCAGGGACATTTCTCCTCTGCATATTGGAAAATTTTTATCAAATCCTTTTTCTTAACTCTTATTCCTCTCTCCCTAAGATTACCTTTTCATCTCCTTTAGAAAAACAGCCTCTTTAGATAAATTTTTGCCCATGATCGATGGGACGACACACTTACTTCAAGACTCTCCTGCGTTGCACGAGTGATGCGGTCCGGGCGTCTCTACCCTGATCCTCTCCGGGGCCCCTTCTGTTGTCTGTCGTCCGGCAGGTCACCGTGCCTCGAGCCCCACGTTCGGGCGCCACTTGCCCCGTCCCGCGGGCCAGGTTATTTGATGAGACCCGAGGAGGCACCTCCTGAAAGATCAATGGGGGCGAGAGAGAAAGGAGACCAGGCGCATAAAGGAAGACAGAGACATTCTGAGTCGCGTCGAGGTCTCCGTTTATTGACTGGGTGTTGAGGCTTATAAACAGGGCTTCAGGCAGGGTGGGGGGAGTAGGGGAAGCACGGAGAGAAGAATGGAAAATTCCTAAGGGAGGGTGAGGTCGCTTTGATCCCAGGCCCCTGCAGCCGGCTGACAGGCTCCAGAAAGTTTATCTAATCGTATATCCTACAGTTAGGCCAGGAACCTCCTGTCAAGGCTTGATGAAGCAAGGAAGGTCACACAAAGTTCAGGACACAGCTGTCCGGAGTCGGTCCCCAACATCAGTTTTCTTCCTTTTGTTCCTGGGGATGAAATTTAGGCATCAGGCTTGGCAGGCTCTCTCCAATCTCATCAGCCTCTATTCTTTTACTAATGTTTGCTTTATATTTCATAAATACACTCTTTCAAAACTCAAAATTGTGGCTGTTGTCACTCATGCTTCAGACTATACAGAACAACTGTGAAGGGATTCCACACTGGCTGGACTCTAGATGAAGGTGAGTGCTCATTGATCCCTTTGTTTATGCACATTTATCACACCTCTGAAAGTTTTCATGTGTGAAGAGTCCTCCAAATAGAAGATAGTGAAGCTCGCAAGACTCTTCTCTCCATAAGAAACCTGAGGCTGGAGGACAAAAATCTTTGAATGTCTGGTGTTCTGGCTAGTTTTGTGTGTCAATTTGACATAAGCTAGAGTCATCAGAGGAAGGAGCCACAGCTGAAGAAATGCCTCCATGAGATCCAGCTGTAAGGCATTTTCTCATTTAGTGATCAATGGGGGAGGACCCAGCCCATGCTGGGTGGTGCCATCCCTGTCTTGCTGGTCCTGGGTTCTATAAGAAGGTGGGCTGAGCAAGCCATGGGAAACAAGCCAGTAAGCAGCATCCTTCCATGGCCTCTGCATCAGCTCCTGCCTCAGGGATCCTGCCCTGTTTGAGTTCCTGTCCTAACATCCTTCAGTAATAAACAGCAATGTTGAAGTATAAGCCAAATAAACCCTTTCTCCCAAACTTGCTTTTTTGACATGGTATTTTGTCACAGGAATAGAAACCCTATCTAAGATAGTCAGTCCTGGAAAAATGTCAGAATTTCTAATTCCTTTTAAATATATAAAAGATTTTATGGTTGGGAACTTTGGTGAGTATAAAACATGATCAAGCTTAGTAGCAGGGCACTTTTCTCTGTCCCTCCCTGGTCCTGCTATCCTGCAGCCATTTATAAAATAATCACTCAGAGGCTTAATATTAATTACAAACTGTTCTATGGCTCAGGCTTATTGCTAGCAAGCTCTGACATCTTTACCCATTTCTATTAGTATATATTTTACCACGTGGCTATGGCATTACTAGTCTGCTGGCATCTTGTTCCTTGGGCAGATGGATCATGTTTCCCCTGACTCTGCCTTTCTTCTCCATCTATCTCTTGGATTTCCCACCTGCTCCATCCTGCCTTGCCATAGGCCAATACAGCTTTATTTATTAACCAATGGGAGCAACACATTCATAGCACACAGAAAGACCATCCCACATCACTTCTTTTCTGTCTAATCAAAGAGGAAGGTTTTTGTTTTAACATAGTAAAATTACATATAACGAAACAGTTATCAAGCAAGAATTACAGTTACAACATCTAGTCTATTTGTATTTGGCAAAATTAGAATATTCTATCATCTGTTTTGTATTTGTGAGTCTAAAGTTTCATATCTAACTTACCTTTTATCATAATTATAACTAGTCTTCAACTCCAGCAAAGACCATAGAAGGATATTATCTGAGTAAACAGGAAGTGCATTATAAGCAACTTCCTAAATTCTTAAAACGACAGAGACATCTGGCTGCCTGGACAGTCATCCAATGTTCTTCTGTAATGTTGGGGCATTTATCTTCAGCCTATAGGCCTAGAGTCTCTAGCATACTTTTCAGTGAAGCAAGAAATTTGCAGGACTATTCTGTCTATTGGCAAAGTTTATCAGTCACTTTTCTCTGTGTCCTGTAGAACGTCTGGCAGATTTTTCTGTGATGCAGGAACCTGAAGGACCATCTTGCCCTGTTTTGGCAAAGTTCAGTAGTCATTTTCCCATGGAAGAGCAATTTCTTGCCCAAATGGCTAGCCTTTTCCACATTGTAAGCAAACTCCATAACGAGTTTCTTTGATGTCCATCATCCTCTTTGAAGTAATTGGTACTGCCAGGAGTGGACATGTCCCACTGTCCAGAAAAGTCTAAGTTCTTAAAACTTTTTTTTTTAAAGATTTATTTATTTATTATGTATACAGTGTTCTGCCTGCATGTACCCCTGCAGGCCAGAAGAGGGCACCAGATCTCATTACAGGTGGTCGGGAGCCACCATATGGTTGCTGGGAATTGAACTCAGGACCTCTGGAAGAGTAGTCAGTGCTCTTAACCACTGAGCCATCTCTCCAGCCCTGTTCTTAAAACATTTTAAATGCCATATTTTATAGGTATTTGAAATGTTTGAAGATTATCTAATTGAAATATATTTTTGTATACCTAAAAAACATAACTAACATGACTATAAATTTATCATTGATGACTATTAATCTGTATTTCTTAATGATATATTACAATTTAAATGAGTTGCATAGACATAATACCTTAAACAAGAGTAGAAATATACAGTACAACAAAATTGACCTTAAATTTGTATTAATAAACCAAAATACATAACCTATATAAAGTATTTTGAGATTAACAGTTGCTTTTTGGATTAAAGTAGATTCAATAGGATTATGGTCAAGTCCTGACTGGAGTAATCTGTGAGGCTGGATTATCTCAGCCAGCAGCCTTGAAGCCTTTCTGGATGTAGAACTCAGGTACTCTGAAATGTTGGATCATCTGGGCCATCTGTTTTCAATGGAGATTTTTCAGGGGTCTTCTCTGATCAAACCATATTAACCTGGAAGCAATCCATAGGTTCTCATCTTCTGTGGAATCAAAAGCAGAACATCTTTTCCAAAGCAACACATCCTTAGACACAAATTTTGAAGTCAAGGTCCTTTAAAATATGTATGTTGGGTTAGCTTAGCAGACCCCATAATCAAATGTCTCTCTGCAGTGAAAAAAATTCCCAAAGACAACACAATAATAGACAGTGTCCAGACTCTGTGTGTTTTCCACCTTTTTATTTTTTTTAAGGACTTTCTCTACCCCTTTTCTTTTCTCTCAAGCCTACTTATATTTTTAAACACATCATAACCCATTTAGAGGTCTTTTTCCATCTGAGTGTGTTTTATTGTGTATCTTTAATCCTTTTCTGACCAGGAGAGTTTTTAGACTAAGCTGTGTGGCTAATGTGAAAACATGGCTTTGACTGCTGACTCTGTCCTGTTTAACTTTTTCACATGGCATAGGTACCAATGAGTCATGCTCATCTCCCCAATTCTGGGAAGCAGTATTGAGTAGCATATAGCTGTGTTTTTACGCCTATGGCTGTGCTCCCAAGCCTGCAGGCAGTGGCTGGGAGAAGCCTGTCTGTACCATGGCCTGTGGGAGAGACTGTGGAAATCTACCGCACTGCTTAGCTTATGGTGGCCATTGGCCAGATCCATCTCACAGGCAGCTGTCAGGAAATGTGTCTCTGTGCTGCTGTTGGCATGAGACTGTGAGACTAGTGAAAGCACTACCTTCCTGTGCATTCAGAATCTTTATGCTTTCTCAGATCTATGTGTCTCAATGCCTGACAGTGGGCACCAAATGTAGCTGGACACTTTTCTCTGTCCTGGCCCATCCTGAAATCCCACAGCTGCTTATAAAGTAATCACTCAGAGGCTTAATATTACAAACTGTTTGGTCTATGGCCCAGGCTTATTGCTAGCTAGCTCTGATAAATTAACCCATTTCTATTAATCTATATTTTTTTACATGGCTGTGGCATTACCAGTCTGCTGGCATCTTGTTCCTTGGACAGCTGGATCATGTTTCCCCTGACTCTGCCTTTCTTCTCTCTTGGATTTCCCACTTGGCTCCATCCTGCCTTGCCATAGGCCAGCACAGCTTTATTTATTAACCAATCAGAGCAACACATATTCACAGCATACAAAAAGACCATCCCACAGCAAAGCTTCACATATTTAAATTTTTTCTTTGACATTATGAAAGGACTCATGCTGGAGAAAAATCCTATGTATGTGAGAAATGAATTAAGGTCTTCAGTTCCATCTTAGTCAGTATGCTATTGGTGCCACAAGACACCATGGCCAAGGCAACTTAGAAAAGAAAGTATTTAATTGGGAGCTCACTTGGAAACTAAAGTTTTCAAGGGTGAATCCATGACCGTTATGGCAGGGAGCATGGCAGCACGGAGGCAGCCATTGTGCTGGTGCAGTAGCTGAGAGCTTACATCTCTCATAAGCATGAGTCAGAGAGGGAGTAATTAGGAATGGGACAGGATTTTGAAACCTCAAAACTTAGCCACCATTAGTTCCAAACAGTTCTACCAACTGGGGAGCAAGCATTCAAAGTATGAGCCTATAGGGACCATTCTCATTTAAACCACCACAAGATCCATTTAAAGACAAAAATGATGCATCGTGGAGATAAACTCTACATGAATGAAATACTAGATTTTTTGTCCCAGTAAAACACACAATAATTCCAAACAGAGACCATATATAAATGTCACTGAAACACTAGCAGGTTTTAACTACAGTGAAATTTATGTGATCACTCCTATTGAAGGAATCCTATGAATTTTAGTGTGCTGAATCCTTATGCACATCAACACAAAGTCCTGCTTTCCTATGAACATACTAGTCCAAGTTTGTTTCATTGTGATTCACTCATTTGTCTCTAATGAAGGTGTTTCCTGGGCTTTGTATTGGAGGCAATCTATAGTTTTGAAAAAATACTCAAGTATTATTTAAAATTATAAGATATGGAAAGACTAGGTTTCATTTTAACATGAAATCGACATGTTTGCACTTCTCAGTGATAGGTGTAGTTTCCATATGGTCTTTCCCATTCCTTATGGGAGAAGTTCAATCATGTGTTGTGTCACAATATCCATCAACCAGGCTTCAATAATATGCCAAACCTGTGGGTACCACTTTAGGACTTGTATAGATATAAAGATGTCTGAGGACAAAGCAATGTCTACTTTGTTTACTCACTGCACGTGTCTGCTGCTGCTGCTCTTGCAGCTACAGTCCTCCAGTGGTAGCAGCTCCTCTGGCCCTTTAATTTGAACTAAAGAGTGGCAACTCTAGGAATTCAGGCCTTCACTGCCAGAGTGTCTGAGGCTGGGTTCATCTTGTATTTGTGTGTGGGTACCAAGTCTCAGTGGCACTCACAAGAAGAAAGCACTTTGACTCATCCACATATTGTTCCCTCACTGTTATTGTTCAAAGTGTGTTTTAGTCAGTGTTCTATTGTTGTGAAGAGACACCATGACCACAGCAACTCTTATAAAAGAACGCATTTAATTGGGGCTTGTTTACAGTTTCAGAGGTTTAGTCCATTATCATCTGAGAGTTCTACATCCAGATCCACAGGCTGTAGGTAGAGAGAGACATCAAGCCTAGTTTAGGCCTTTGAAACCTCAAAGCCCATCCCAGTGGCACATTTCCTCCTACAAATCCACACCTAACCTAGCAAGGCCATGCTCTGAATCCTTCTCAAGTAATGTTATTCCCTGATGACTAAGGATTCAAATATATGAGCCTATTAGGGCCATTCTTTTACAGACCTCCACACATCTGATCCATAAGCATAATGTAGAGAGATTAGGTTTGAACTGGTCTTTTGAAAACTCAAAACCCATTGTCAGTGACACACCTCCTAATCCTTCCCAAACAATTTTACCAATGGGACCAAGCATTCAACTATGAGCCTATGGGGGGACATTCTAATTCAAACCACTAGGAGCTGCTGCACAAGTAACTCAGAATTTAGCTAAACTACTGGGAGCAGATTGAAAATTACATTGTACCTACAGATCACAGAGTTCTGGACAAGTAGAGCACATGAATCAGACTCTAAAAGAGGCCTTTACCAAGTTAACCATGAAACTGGTGGTGATTGGGTGGCTTGCCTTCCTTTTGCCCTATATCAGGTCTGAAATTCCCCACATACCCTCGGACTTACCCTCTTTGAGATTATGTTTGGCAGACCCTCCCCTATACTTCCCAACCTATGGGCTGACTTGCTCACTGAGTTTAATGATACTAATTTGCTTGATTCCCTGGAGGTGGCAGCCTTGGTGCAGAAAGATATCTGGTCACAGTTGTGCACATTATAGGAGACAGCCCCACCTCCAACCCTACATCAGTTTCATCCCTACATCTGGCAACACCAACGTAAGATACTAGATGCTCACTGGAAGGGACTTTACACCATGGTGCTGACCACCCCTACCGCCATTAAAGTCGACGGGATCACCACTGGATTCACCCCTCTCATGCTCGAGCAGTGGACCCAGAGCTGACTGAACCATCAGGACCAAGACCAGACAACACCAAGCCCTGGTGAAACTGGACAGTAGAACCAGACTTCAATAACTCCCTAAGGCTCAAATTGAAGGTTAAACAACTAGATGGAGGTACTCTTTCTCATCTTGCTCCTAGGTCCCCTAGGACTAAGCGGAGCCACTGATAATCCACATCAGCCCTTCAACTTGACTTAGATGGTCATAAATGTATCCACTGGGGATATTCTTAGCCAAATCTCCCAGGTAGCCCTTTTTAATACCTGGTGTCCAGAACTGAACTTTGACCTGGGGCTCCTGTTTCCAGATCAGAACACATGGCAGTTAGTGCACAGTTATTTCTATGTCTGTCCTGGTAGTAAGCAGAAAAGGGGCACATGTAGGGGGACAGCTGATTTCTTCTGCAGATCCTGGGGATGTGAGAGCATGAATGACATATACTGGATACCCCCTAACCAAGGTGACTCCATTAGGATGAATAGGAGCTCTAAGCAAGTGATCATGAGAGGTCACAGGAAAGCTATTACCTGTGGCAAGAATGGCCTCCCTTTTTGCAATCCCATTAAGATAATCTTCATTGAGGCAGGAAAAAAAGGAAAAGATGAGAGATTGGATGCTGGGAAAAACCTGGGGAATAAGACTTTTCACAGACTCCTATCTGGGGGCCCTTTTTATCTTGTGACTTATGCAACAGTCATATTTTCCACCTCAAGTGGTAGGACCTAATGAGGTTTTCCAGTCCCCAGCCAAGCCCAGTATACTTGTCCAGCCTCCAGCCAAATCCAGTATACTTGTCAAGCCCCCAGCCAAATCCAGTATACTTGTCAAGCCCCCAGCCAAACCCAGTATTGCTGTGGGATGCCTTTCTGTATGCTGTGAATATGTGTTGCTATGATTGGTTAATAAAGAAGCTGCTCTGGCCTATGGTGAGTCAGATTATAGCCAGATGGGAAATCCGAGAGACAGGAAGAAGAAAGGCAGAGCTGGGAGAGACTCCAGCCTGCCACCCAAGGAACAACATGCCAGCAGACCAGTAAGCCATGGAACATGTGGCAAAACATAGATGAATAGAAATGGGTTAATTTAAGATATAAGAGCTAGCTAGTAAGTGGGCTGCCATAGACCATACAGTTTGTAAATAATATAAACCTCTGTGTGTTTACTTGGGTCTGAGAGGCTGTGGAAATGCAGGTGAGTGAGATTTGTCTGGACTGCCATGGGCTGGGTGGGACAGGAGAAAACTTTTGACTACATTTAGCTGCCCAATGTGTTGGCTTGGATTGCCACCTAAAACCTGAGAGAACTTAATAAGAGATTCTAAAATGGAGCCAAAATCAGCTTCCTACTTCATATCTCATGTGGGCCATGATACAGAAGACTCCATGGTATAGAGATGCTGCAGCATTTGGGCTTGAGCACAGCATGGCAAATTCCTGCATAGGTACACAGAGTTGTCTTTAAGCTGTGCAGCATGCTGCATGACGGATTTAGCTTTTACTTGTACAGACAAAAAGGGTTTTTGGGCCAGATGCATGCTACCTGAAGGCAGCATGGACCCCAGAGTTGTCAGGGTAAGTATGACTCTCCTGGGTACCTCTGCCATGTTGGGAAGCTGAAAGGCATGGAGTCAGTAGCCAGGGCTGCTGCCTCAATCTTAGCCATGCTGCAATTTGCAATGATCAGAAAAGGATTATAGATACACAAAAGACAGATTCAGCTGAAATAAATCTCTAAATGATTTACATTATATATAAAATGTATGTAGGCTTGGAAGAGAGAAGAAAAGGATAGACAGTTATATAAAGAAATAGATAATTAAAAAAATAAAGTCTTTAAAGAGACGGTAAAAATAATATAAAAATAAGCCACATAAAGATAGAAATCACACAGAGAATCTGTATTATATTGTCTTTGGGACTTTTAACTGCAGAAAGTCATTTGAATGTAAAGGCTGCTGAGTTAAACCAATATATATATTTTAAAGGTATCTTGACTTCAAAATTTGTGTCTAAGGATGCATTACTTTGGAAAAGAGGTTCTGCTTTTGTTTCCACAGAAGAATGAGAACCTGTGGATTGCTTCCAGGCTAATATGGTTTCATCAACCAAGACCCCCTGAAAGGTTAATATAGCCACACAGACTACTACTGCCAAGATTTAACTATAATTCTTAATTTTCTCAGGATCCCCATAAGACTACCAGTGCCCTGAATCAGCAGGAAGTAGCCTAAAAAATTACACCCACATTCCCAAAAAATGGATTATGGATGTTTGTCTTTGTTTAGGGGTTGGTTACAAATTGTTATTGGTTATAGTAAATCTCTTTCTAAAAGAAAAAAGGGGGATATGATATAGATATGATAGGATGAAAGGGTGGATTATTGAATCTCCTTTTAAAGAGCAACAACTTGTTTGAAATGTTTTACATTGCTATGGATTTTAGCTTATTGATACAAATTTAATGTTAATTTTGTTATACTGTATATATATTTCTATTCTTATTTAAGGTATTATGTTTATGCAACTTATTTAAAATTGTGATGTGTAATTAAGAAATACAAATTAATAATTAGTCATCTATGATAATCACACTTATAGTCATGTTAGTTAAGTGTTCTAGATATACATAGGTATATTTCAATTAGGTAGGTAATCTTCAAACACTTCAAAGACCTACAGAATATGGTATTTAAAATGTTCTAAGAACTTAGACTTTTCTGGACAGTGAGACATGTTTGCTCCTGGCAGCACCTATTTGCTTCAAAGAGGAAGATGGGCATCAAAGACATTCCATAAGGAGTTTATTTTCTTCTTGGCAGAACTGGCCATTTGGGCAGGAAACTGCTCAAGAAACTGGACTGTTTGACAATATGTTATATAGACTGAACATGCAGGACCCGTGGGAAAATGATCACTAAACTTTGCCTAAACAGGGTGAGATGGTCCTTAAGGTTCCTGCTTCACAGAGGAGACTGCCAGACATTCTGCAGGACACAGGGAGAAGCAACTGATGAACTTTGCCAATAGGCAAGACAATCCTTAAAATTTCCTGCTTTCACCCAAATGTCTGCCAGAGACTCTAGACCTGTAGGCTGCAGATGGATGCCCTAGTGTTGCAGAGGAACTTTGGGTGACTGTCCAAGCAGCTAGATGTCTCTGTCATTTCTAGAACTTTGGAAGTTGCTTACAATGCACTTCCTGTTTACTTAGGTAATATTCTATCCTTCTGGGGTCTTTGATGTAGTTAAAGACTAGATAGTTATAATTTTCCTTGGTTATGATAAAAGATTAATTAGATATGAAAATTTAGACTCACAGAAATAAGATAGATGATAAAATAATTTCTTTAATTTTGCCAAATACAAATAGACTAGATATTGTAACTGTAATTCTTGCTTGATAACTGTTTATTATATATAATTTTCCTATATTGTTCAACAGAAACCCCTGGCTAACCACTCTGATTTCCACTCTACTGGGTCCCTTAATCATTTTAATGCTGATCTTTACCTTTTGTCCATGCATCCTAAACAGGATAATTAATTTTGTTAAAGAAAGAATAAATACAGTTCAGTTGGTGGTACTAAGGTTTCAATATCATCCATTAGAGACCTCAGAGAAGGCCCATGATTGAGTTCTTCCTGAGTTACTTCTAGAGGGGGTAATGAGAGGATTACAGGGTTGCAGCCATCTTAGAGAAGGGTCAGACAGGGGGCAGCAGGACCATAGAAAAATTATTCTAAAAAACCCACCAGAGGATGTGCTGCTCCTCTGCCCCTAGGCCCAGACAGGAGCTATACAAAAACGAATTCCAGACATTTCCTGCCATAACCTAAAGGATATGATATAATATAACTGGCATAATAAACAAAGCACCAGATATGTCCTATGGAGTGTTTTCTGCTGTTATAGATTGTATACCATCGCTGTCAGCAGGAATGAGTTTCCTGTAGATAAAAGTGGGATGTCTAATTGTCAAAGGAAATGGGTCTGCTGGTGATATAGTAACAATAACATAGTTTGCTAGAGGATATGGCAATTTCCTTGCAGCTGCATCTCTCCAATCAGTTCAAACTAAGTGCCTCTAACCTGAAGTAAGCACCAACCCTGAGCTTGTAACTATATAGAGTTGTAATTCTCCTAGACCCCTGTGGGGGACTAGCTCTCACACTTATTTACCCCAGGGACTCTTGAGAAATGAGGTATAAGAGACTTAGGTAGAAATAAAGAGGGGAGAGAAACAGAGAGAAATGCAGGACAGCCTCAATTGGGCCTGAATCCTTATCCACCAGTCCAGAACTTTATTCCAAAGGGATTTTTGTAATCATGCCAAGTGGGGGGGGCAAAGGACCTCCTTCTTGCTGGATATAGCCAGGTGTAGACCATTACAAACACCTGGTACTCAGGCTCGTGGTCCAATCAACCTCTTATGCAGTTCTGCTGTGTACAACCACTAGGAAACCTAGATGGGCTCCAACAGGTCCCCCTTGTTTATATCTTAAAAGAATTCCCCATTAAAAGCTTACATCAATCTCCATAGCTGTCACACCTCCCAGTGAAGGAGTAGAGGATGATAAAGATGGGCAGTCCTTTTTGGAATTGGTCTAAGATGACTACAGCAGTCTTAATTATATCAAGCCCTTTCTAAATAAAAAACCTCTTGATGCAAATGCATCAAACTCAAAGAGCCCTTAACTTCATCATTAACATTAACAGGTTAACATAATTCTGACATAAATATTGCTATACATAATTACAATTCTCTCAATCTTACATCTTAAAGCAAGCTCTTAATAGTAGATCCATTTGAATTTCTTGCTAACAAAACATAGGATAGCTGGATGGTGGTGGTGTACACCTTTAATCCCAGCACTCGGGAGGCAGAGGCAGGTGGATCTCTGTGAGTCTGAGGCCAGTCTGGACTACAGAGTGAGTTCCAGGACAGGCTCCAAAGCTATCACAGAGAAACCCTGTCTCGAAAAACCAAAAAAATAAAAAAAAATAAAAAAAATAGGATAAACTTCTGATGTATTCACATCAAACTTAAATACTTCCTTAACTTCATCAAACCATGGTACATCAATATCAATAGATTAACATAATAATGCTAACATAAACATTACTATACACAATTATAATTCCTACAAACCTACATTTGAAGGCAATATTCTCAATATAACCATTAACACTTTAAAAACTTTAGCAAAACTGGCCTGGCAGTGGTGGTGCACACCTTTAATTCCAGCACTCGGGAGGCAGAGGCAGGTGGATCTCTGTGAGTTCGAGGCCAGCCTGGGCTACAGAGTTAGTTCCAGGACAGGCTCCAAAGCTACACAGAGAAACCCTGTCAAAAAAAAAAAAAAAGAGGCTGGGTGGTGGTGGCGCACGCCTTTAATCCCAGCACTCAGGAGGCAGAGGCAGGCGGATCTCTGTGAGTTCAAGGCCAGCCTGGGCTACAGAGCGAGTTCCAGGACAGGCTCAAAAAACCAAAAAAAACAACAAAAAAAACCAAAAAAAAAACTTTAGCAAAACAAACCAAAAGCAATTTCTTAATAGAACTATGAAAACATAACATTAATCCATTCAAGTAATAAGAAAATTTTTTTTAAATTAAAAAGTCTGAGGAATATTAACTCTCCCTTTTCTTTATAATTTTTTAAACTAAATTTTGAGCCTAGTTAGAAAAAACCTGAACATCTCTAAACAGTTCCATTTTGACATAAACAGTTCCATAAATTATCAGAGTTGATAGAGTATATATGCAGAAGTAAATTCAGTTTGTCCCATTGTAATGAAATCACTTCTGTCCATTTCATTTCTTAAGTTCAAAAAGTTCAAAAAGAGTTCTGGTAGCAGACTTCCACTTCCAAATATGAAGAAATGTTTCTCACAACTGAAACCTTTTTGCAGTTAAAAATATTAGTTTAAAGAAGCATCTCTGCATTCTCAGGGACTTCTGTCCCTTTCAGTTACAGCAGCATTTTATGGAATTTTTTTCCCAGGAAAACTTAGCCTCAGGGTGAAATAACTGCCATAGTAACTGAGCTGCTATGAGCTCTTCCAAAAAGTTCTCTGTGTAGCCAGTAAACAGACACTGCAAAGTTTTTGCTGCTAGCTCTGTTGTCAGGCTTTTACAGCTTTTACAGTCCCAGTATGTGTGTGCCTCCCATAACCAAGCCATTGTCAGGCTGTTCCCAGGTACCCTGAGGCTAGAGTACTCTCAATCACCTCATGCCACACAGGCTCCAGAGGCTGCCCCTGCCATGAGCTGCCCCTCTCAGCACTCAGAGTCCAGGAGGAAACCCAGCCACTATGAGCTGTGGCTTCCTTGGTTCCCATTACCTGCTTCACCAGCAGTCCTGTGCTCAGCACTCTGGGTCCTGGAAGCCTCCATCTGCTGTCCTGTTGCATGGCTGTAGCCCCAGGGCAACTCCTTGGTTCCAGCCACACCTTGATGATGGGAGCTTGGCTGTACCTCAGCAGTTCCTGCAGAGCCCCGGTCTGGCTGTTCAGCCTGGAGCATTCAGCAGTTCCAACAGAAGCCTGATCTGGCTGTTTAGCCTGGATCACAGCTCTTACCCCACAGCTTCCTGGGCTCCTGAAAGTCTTAGCTGCTTGTCTGGTGCTAACACTGCACTGCTCTCAGCCTCCACCATGGTGCCTTCTGCCAAACCACCTGCATGGCTCTCCTTCTCTCCTTGATATCTCAGGCTCCGGCCACCAGGGGCTGTGGCTCTGGGAGACAGACCTGCTCCACCAGCTGGGGTCTGAAGTCTCTGCTGCACACCATTGCTTGCCATTCACCTTTCTTTTGGTGTGCCATCTTGGCTGGGCTTTCCAAGTGGCTGCCTGCCATTCACCTCTCTTGCTGCATGGTGTCTCCATTCCACTCCTCACCATGCCTTTTTCATGGCGGAAAGCTTGTAGACCCTTGCCACTAGTGCTGACTCTGCTTTCGTTGGCTCTTGGCATCTGCTACTTGGGAAGCTTTGACGCTCCACAGATACCTGGCTGGAGCAGCTGCTCATGCTCTGCTGTTGCTTTCCAAAGCTGGCAGTCTCTGAAGTGGCTTTTTGTTGTTGTTGGCTTCACTTAAACATACACAATATCCTTATGCCTAAAGCTTATTCTACCCTAAACCTATATTTCTCAAACTAAATTTATGACTTATTTTACTATATGTATTTATATTTCTTATTTAAACTTACATTCTGCAGGACTACGCTATAAATCTTGCACAAGTCTTACTTAAGCCTACACAACATCTTTTTACATTTCTCATTTAAATTTACATTCACTAGGACTAATTTATAAACCTTAACATCTAGAAGAGATCTCTTGACTATTATCACTTTACATATAACAGAACTAACTTAGCACTAGAACCAACATCTATAAGAGATTTCTTAACATCTAGAAAAGATTTAACACCCAGAAAAGATTTTTTTAGCTAAACTATTAACAAGACCAGAAGTATGCAAATCATTTCTAAAGTTGAGTTTATAGTAAAGTTCAGAGTTTATAGTCATCTTTGATATCATTCTGAAAGTTCTTGAGAGTTTAAAATAAGAGATTAGTTTGACAATGGTTCTCTCAACCATGAGATTTAGTGAGTTCTGCTGCTAAACAGTACTTTATGCATTCCAGATCTTTTATAAAAACTCTATTAAGAGCTATCTCAGTTTACAGCAAACCCAAAAAGGAAGAAAAGAGATGAGGAGAACAACCTCCTAAGGAACATTCTGTTTCAGAATTGTTCAGCTAGCAACTCCACAACAATCAATTTCCCATCAGGAGAAGATAATTGTCTAAGTTGGAGTGGGGTTCCAGACTTGCATCATTCAGCAGGTTCCCCTGCTAGACTAAGTGACTTCACTTCCCTTATAGGTAGCTCTTTGTACAATATAGCATTGTTGTTAAGGTTGTAATCCTTGGGGTAAAGTTATTTTTTCCCAGTCTTTCCTGCCAGGCTCTCTCAGCCATTCTGGAACTAGCAGAGAAGTACCCTGTGGTAGATGGCTTCTTAGTTAGGGACTGTCATTTTTTTGGTCATTTTTCCCCAAGCTTATCACTGCTCCCCTGATCGACACAATTCAGACAGCCATTGCTAACTTCACTCAACTATTGCAGAAGCCTTGCCTCAGGGTGAGGATGAAATTCCCATATTGAACTGCCATAAAGCTCTTCGCAAAAACTTCTTGTGCAGCTATTAGGCAATATAAGGCATTTTCCCAAAGAAGCCTGTATTGACACTACATTTACCAGACTGCCTTTTGGGTATGCTAGCAACCTTCTGGTTCCATTTATAGGGTTAAATTTCATGGCTTCGCTTTTGCAACAGATTTCTTTTTCTTCCCTAAGCTTGCTTTAGGGTGCTTGTGCCATGACTTAATAGGGGCAAATCTCCAAAGATCTTTCACTGGACCCAGTCACTGAGCAGGTTGCATCTGTTTGTTTGTTTGCTTGTACTCAGGCAGGTACTTTTGTGCCCAAAGCAAAATTCCGTTGGGGCTTGCTCTACTGAGTTACAGGGTCAGTGAAAAAAAAAGTGAAACTTGAAACAAAGCTTTTTCACAGCCCTTTCAGAGAGACTTTTTCACTGATAGATCTTTGTCTTGTCTTGTTTGTTTCTTCCCCTCGATGCAAAGCCTCAGATGCTTCAGGCTGCAGCTCTGTTTCTCTGCTAACTGCTTCTCTCCCCAAATCTGCCTCAGCAACTTTCTGCAGGTCCTGCCCCTTTTGTGGAGGAATCTGTCCCCTTTCCATCCTGTCCTGGCTCAAATCTTCCCCCAGATAGTGTCCCTGACTTAGAGGCACAGCTGCAGACACAGCTCAGCCTTACTCCTTCCTCCATCTGCACTTTTCTGTATCTATGACTAGGTTCTAGGTGCAGAGGGATTTCTGGCTAGGGTCCAAAGTAACTGCTGTTTTTTCTGGTTTGAAAGAAAGATAGAAATTAGTAGAGTGGTTTTGCCTTGTTATAAGAGGTTTGTTGTTTTTTTTCTTAGAATGAATCACAGGTGATTTCCTGTAGATGTCATTAACAGGTGAATCTAATTTTTGACCTTACAGAAAGAGAACATCCGAGAAAGTTCTGAAAGGCTTTTTAGATTTTTAGAGAGAGGTTTTACTAAGTTTTTTCCCCAAGAAAGTTTTCAGTTTTTGAGAGAGCAAGACCACCAAATTTTCCCAAAACTTCTGTTTTCTAATCTTTGGCTTCAGTGGCCAAGAGGAAACTAATTCTGTTGGTACAATGTTTCCATATAGTGAGTTAAATTTTTATTTCACTCACATTAGGGAAAATTCTCTCCTCTGCTGCTTGGGACCAAAAGCTTCCCACAGGGATCTTTTTCTTCCTGTTAAGCTTTTCTTTGATACATATTTCTTCTAATTCTTCCCCAGGATTTTGTGTTCATAGCCCCATAGTTAAAAAATTAAGGACATAGTTCCTCCATCTAGTTGCTTAGCTTATCCTATTTACCCTAATTTTTTCTTTCTTAAGCTATATTCCTAACCCAGTATTTCTATATACTACCTTACTCTAAATTTCTTCCTATACTGTTTTCCTATAGTATACTTTATATTTTTTCTTAATTTTTATAGATATGAATTAAGAGAGAGAGAGAGAGAGAGAGAGAGAGAGAGAGAGAGAGAGAGACCTAGATAGAGAGAAGTCTATGCTGCAGCCTTGTGGCATTTCACTACCTCACCTATACACTTGAGAATAAAATATAGTTGCCTTCATTTTTCAGTTCCTTATCAGCATGCCTATACTTGTAACTCCTCGTCATTCCTTTTGCCCAGTCCTAGGTGCCCCGGCCAGCAGGGTCTCAACAGGGATGACCCACCTGCGGGAGAGAATGAAAGGGACGGGAGACACGAAGGAAGACAGCAAGACAGGGTTCTGATCAAGCTGCAAATTTTATTCTCCTCAGCAAGGCTTATATAGCATGGGAGGAGGAGGGGGCAGGAAGGAGGGGAGATGTGCAGGTGAAGGAGGATGTGCAGGTCGTGAGGCTGCAGGATGTTGTGCTAGGTGGTAAGGTCACTGGTCAGGGCCCATTGTTCTGTTGCTATGCTACCTGACTGCAGGATGTTCTTTATCTTGGGGGGCATCTGGTTTAGGGCCTGTGGCTTGTTCTCTGGCCTAGCTAGTACTTTTCCATGGTTCATGTTTGGTCCCTGACACCTAGGGTTATTTTTTCTTCTTTTTTGTCTTTTTCTTTGTCCCTATTCACTGGTGCCATCTGTTGGGGATCAGCTCCCATGTTTATTTACCCCAGGGACTCCTGAGGAATGAGGGCTAAGAGACTTAGGTAGAAATAAAGAGGGTAGAGAAACAGAGAGAAACATGGGATAGCCTCAGGTGGGCCTGGATTCTTATCCAAATGGGCCCAGAACTTTATTCCAAAGGGCTTTTAATAATCATGCCAAGGGGAGGGGCAAAGGACCTCCCCCTTGCTAGATACAGCCAGGTGTAGACCTTTACAAACACCTGATACTTAGCCTCATGGTCCAATCAACCTCTTACACAGTCCTGCTGTGTACAGCCACTAGGAAACCTAGATGGGCTCCAACAGACCCCCAACCCTAACCACTATAAAAATCCTATCCTGTTACTGCTTCAGGTCCCTCCTTACCCCACTGCTGTGATGGACAGATGAGGGGCCCAGGTTTAAACTCGTGAATTAAAGACTCTTTGCTTTTGCTTTAGGATCAGTCTCTTGGTAGTCTTTGGGGACATTGGACTTTTGGTGCAACAGGCACCACTTTATGACTTGTGGTATGGGTATAAAGATGTCTGAGGACAAAGCAATGTCTACTCTCTGTTACTCCTCACATGTGTCAGCTTCTTGATGCTGAGTGTGCCAGTCACAGTGGCTGCTGCTATTGCTGCTACAGTCCTCCAGTAGATAACAGGCCCTCTGGCCTAAATTGTGGCAATTCTAAGGATTTTTCAGGCCTTCACTGCCAGAGTGCGAGTGCTGAGGCCTCCAGTTTTGTGCACAGAGCAGCCTTTGGATTCTCGGTCTCTGCATGGAGCTCCTCGGCTCCACCATGTGCCTCATCTACTGTCTGTTTTCCTTTTTTTAAAAATTTATTTATTTATTTTTATTTTTATTTTTATTTTTTGGTTTTTCGAGACAGGGTTTCTCTGTGTAGCTTTGCGCCTGTCCTGGAACTCACTTGGTAGCCCAGGCTGGCTTCGAACTCACAGAGATCTGCCTGGCTCTGCCTCCCGAGTGCTGGGATTAAAGGCGTGCGCCACCACCGCCTGGCTGTTTTCCTTTTTTAAAACTGTTGCTGCCGTTTAAGCCACAGCTGTCCTAATCCGTAACTGCAACTCTACAGCTACCAGGAGCGGCTGCAGCAGTTGGAAGTGGTCTGTTCCCTCAGGCACCAACTCTTTTAAAGCTACCAAGTGAACTTATCTAAATCTCTGGCCCTCTAAAGAACTTGAGATTCAAAAGTTGAGGTGGAATTCTGCTCCTCAGAGAGGCTGAATAGCAAGTTCCTCACCTCCTCTCCTTGCCCATATCTCCCCAAAACCCCTCGTCCTTCTCCTTACCCCCACTTAAAAGTCCTTCTCCACCTGGCTCCTCTCTGTCACTTCCTGTTAGCTAGTTGCTGACTCAGCCTCCTGACCACAGGTTAATTTTATTTAATCAAACAAATGTAATACATCTTTGCATTATTAAACAAATGTTCCAGAGCATAAACAAAAGTAACACACCTTAAAATAATATTCTATAATAACTGTCATTGCAAATATACACTTTATTGATTCTGTTCTTCTACACAATTCTCTGTAGTGTCATTCTGGCAACAGGATGGTATATAGAGAAACAGAATTGGTCATTGATCATGTTCCTTCATTGGCACAGTTCTGCTGTGGTACTGGTGGAGTTCTTCTGTAGGGTACACCATCCTATGCTGTGGATCTTGTGTGCTGTGTATACCACACAGCCGAAGGCCGAAGTAAATGACTCTAACAAAAGCTTGCTTTATTTTTCAGTTCTGCTGTATTTAAATACTAGGTTTTAAGGGATTATTAAGTCCAGTCAGCAACATCAGAGAAAAGGTAATGAGTACTCCATGGAGCCAAATATAGGGGCAAAAGCCTTAGAGAACAGGGAAATAGGAATAGCCACCAGTTAACGTTACCTCACCACACTGCAGCTTCCAAATGCGAGCTATTTCCTGTCTACCTATGCCTTTATATGCCTTGCTTTTCTGCCCTCTAATTGGCTCTTAGCCCAGCTACCTCACTTCCTTGTCACTGCCTGTCTGTACAGACCTCCAGGTCTCTATGGTTGGTATTGGGATTAAAGGCGTGTGTGACCACACTTGGCTCTGTTCCCTAGTATGGCCTTGAACACACAGAGACCCTGCCTGCTAAGTGATCGGATTAAGGGTGTGTGCTGCCTGACTTTGTTTACTTAAAATGGCTGGCCTTTCCCCCCTGATCTCCAGGCAAGCTTTATTTATCAAAGCACAAATAAAATATCACATTTCAGCACAAATAAAATGTCACCACAGTACATAAACAATGAACTAATTAGGGAAAATCCCTTATCCCCTATAGCTATTGGAGACTGAGGTCTTTTGGCATTTGGCATTGATCTAGCATCTTAGTTATGCTTTCAACTGCTGTGATGAAATAGCATGACCAAAAGGCAAGTTGAGGAGGAAAAGGTTTATTTGGCTTACACTTCAGCATTGCGGTTTATCACTGAAGGAAGTCAAGGACAGGAACTCAAAAAGGGCGGGAAACTGGAGGCAGGAGGTGATGCAGAAGCCATGGAGGGGTGCTGCTTACTGGCTTGCTTACCCTGACTTGTTCAGCCTGCTTTCCTATAGAACCAGGACCAGCAGCCCAGGGATGGCACCACTCAGTATAACTGACCCTTATCAACTTGACACACAAACACATCACTATTGTTAGAATCCTGCCCTCACTCTACTTGCATGACTGCACATGGCAGTTCAGGAGTTAAGTAAAGGGTCTTTCATCTTATGTCATCAGTGTGCACCCTGGTGATCACATACATGTGGCATGGTCACACAATCAGTGCATGCATGGCGTGGCTCTGTAAGGCCATCTGCGCCTTAAAGAGCCATGACTCAGACCCCACCCTCTCTCTTTGCTCTTCTCTCTCACCCCCCACCATCTTCCTGCTCTCTGCATGTGCTTTCCTCCCCAGGCCTGGTTCTCTTGTCTCCCTCCTCCTCCTAATAAAGCTCTCTGCTACCAGGTAGCATGGCCGTGGCTCATGACCTTTTTGCTGGTAACCAGGGCACCACCAGCGCCGTTTATCATTCATTTCATTGGTGCAGTGACTTGGATGGGCTCTTCTGACTGCTCTGCATCTGGGACTGAGTGTCAGAAACCTATACCAAGGTTCATTGGACCTGTGACTGCCCACTCCACTTTTTTCATTTGCCCAGCTGCCGCACCGCTCCACACACAAACCACAGGTGCTGCCAGGATTGGTGAGTCCCCCGCCATTTCCCACAACTATACCCTGAACTATATTCCTTGCACAGGACCCCCGGGGGTTCCTCAGCTGCCTGTGTACCTTGACACATTCAATCTTGATGAAATATTGGATGCTGTCTGGGCTCCAGGGTGGGGGTGGGGGTGGGGTGAGGGGTGTGGTGGGTGTCCTTCAGTATGTACGCCCCAGCCACTGCACTTATGATGACAGTGGCTTGGGTAATTTGTGCTGTTAATGCTGGTTCTCAAGGATGCTTGAACTAGGAGCCTGGGGATCCCATTTGTTATTTTAATTTTTTATTTTTTCTCTCTTGGCTGCAGCCATGGGACATGGGGGCTTCCTTCTCGTGGTTCCATTCCTCTGACAAATGCCTTAAATATCCCCAGATACCAGTAAATTTGTCTGTATAATGGCTGCTTCAACACTGATATTTCATGGAAATTATCTAACTTCTGTCAGAGAACGGGCAAATGAAAAGAGTTACCTTATCATCATGCTTTTAATTAAGCTCTAAAGTCCCTCTCCCTTTCTGACTCTTTTTCTCTCTCCTGACTACCTGCATTCCTAAATCTAAGGAATCTCTGACTCCAAAGAACCTTATCTTATCTGTTCTTCACTCTGTGCTCCACTCTCTGCTCTCCAGTATTGGACTGGCTCTCCAATATTGGGTGGGCCCCTTCTGCCCAACCCTGGCTCTCACCCTAACTCCTCCCACTCATTCTCAAGCTGCCCTGAGAAGCACAGATGGGTCTGAAATTAGGCTAAGATGCATGCAAATAAGTTTATGATCAGGACCCACATGGGGATCATAATAATCAGGTTGACTCTTTAGCCAGAGATCAGTTTACAGCCTGCCTCCTGGTGGGTCTTCCTAAAGCTGTCCTCAAACCAGCAGACTAGGTAAAAAAAAAATTTTAAGACATGGAATAAAATCCATCTCTTGTCTTCCAGACCTCTCCGACAATAGGGCTAAAACTTAAGCATCTGGAAAGCAAGGCTCCTGACCCCACAGGCAGAAGTTTCAGTTGTGGCAATTTATTTTATTTTTTTTATTAAGAGATTTTCTATTTATTTTACATATCAACCACAGATTCCCCTGTCCTCCCTCCTCCAACCCCCCAGTCTTCTTCTTCAACCCACCCCCCATTCCCACCTCCTCCAAGGAAAGGTCTTCCATGGGGAGTCAGCAGAGCCTGGTACATTCAGTTGAGGCAGGTCCAAGCCCCTTCTCCCTGCACCAAGGCTGCGCCAAGTATCTCACACTAAGTTCCAAAAAGCCGGCTCATGCACTAGGGACAAGTTCTGATCCCACTACCTGGGGGAACCCCTAAACAGTTCAAGCTAAACAACTGTCTTACTTATCCAGAGGGCCTAGTCCAGTACCATGGGGGCTCCTCAGCTATTGGCCCACAGTTCATGTGTTTCCACTAGTTGGGCTAGTTGTCTCTGTACTTTTTGTAATCATGGTCTCGATATCTCCTGCTCATAGAATCCCTCTACTCTGATCAATTGGAGTCCTTGGAGTCCTGGAGCTCCTTCTGGGACCTGGCTATGGATCTCTGCATCTGCTTCCATCAGTCACTGGATGAGGGTTCTATCATGATAGTTAGGGTATTAAACCATCTGATCACCAGAGTAGGTCAGCTCAGGCAACCTCTCAACCATTACCAGTAGTGTGTGGTGGAGTCATCTTTGTGGATTCCTGGGAATCTCCCTAGCATTCTGCTTCTCCCTATTCCCATGGTGCCTTTATTTATCATGGTATCTCTTTCCTTGCTCTCCCACTCTGTTCCCATTCCAGCTCAAACCTCCCGCTCCCCTAAGCTCTCATTCCCCCATCCCTTGCCCTCCATTACTCCCCCTCACCCCCTGATTGCTCATGTAGATCTCATCCATTTCTCCATTTCTGGGTGATCCCTGTGTCTTTCCTAGGGTCCTCCTTACTAGCTAACCTCCCTGGAGCTGTGAGTTGCAGTCTGGTTATCCTTTGCTTTACATCTAGTATCCACTTATGAGTGAGTCATACCATGTTTGTCCTTCTGAGTCTGGGTTACCTCACTCAGGATGATATTTTCTAGTTCCATCCATTTGCCTGCAAACCTCCATGATGTCATTGTTTTTCTCTGCTGTGTAGTATTCCGTTGTGTATATGTATCACATTTTCTTTTTCCATTCTTCAGTTGAGGAGCATCTAGGTTGTTTCCACCTTCTGGCTATTACAAATAATGCTGCTATGAACATAGTTGAGCATGTGTCCTTGTGGTATGATTGAGTATTCCTTGGATATATGCCCAAGAGTGGTGTAGCTGGGTCTTGAGGTAGATTGATTCCCAATTTTCTGAGAAACTGCCATACTGATTTCCAAAGTGGCTGTACAAGTTTGCATTCCCATCAGCAGTGGAGGAGTGTTCTCCTTGCTTTGCATCCTCTCCAACATAAGCTTTCTTCAGTGTTTTTGATCATAGCCATTCTAACAGGTGTAAGATGGTATCTCAGAGTTGTTTTGATTTGCATTTCCCTGATGACTAAGGATGTTGAGCAATTCCTTAAATGTCTTTTGGCCATTTGAGCTTCCTCTGTTGAGAATTCTCTGTTTAACTCTGTAGCCCATTTCTTAATTGGACTGTTAGGTATTTTGATGTCTAGTTTCTTGAATTCTTTATCTATTTTGTAGATCAGCCCTTTGCCAGATTTGGAGTTGGTGAAAATCTTTTCCCATTTTGCAGGCTGTCATTTTGTCCTGTTGACCATGTCCTTTGCCCTATAAAAGCTTCTCAGTTTCAAGAGGTCCCATTAATTAATTGTTTCTCTCAGTGTCTGTGCTACTGGTGTTATATTTAGGAAGTGATCTCTGGTGCCAATGCATTCAAGACTACTTCCTGCTTTCTCTTCTATCAGGTTCAGAGTAACTGGATTTATGTTGAGGTCTTTGATCCACTTGGACTTAAGTTTTGTACACAATGACAGACATAGATCTATTTGCAGTCTTCTACATGTTGACATCCAGTTATGCTAGCACCATTTGTTAAAGGTGCTTTCTTTTTCCCATTGTACAATTTTGGTTTCTTTGTCAAGAACCAGGTGTTCATAGGTGTGTGGATTAATGTCAGGATCTTCAATTTGATTCTGTTGGTCCACATGTTGGTTTTTATGCCAGTACCAAGCTGTTTTTATTACTGTAGCTCTATAGTAGAGCTTGAAGTCAAGGATTGTAATGCCTCCAGAGGTTTCTTTATTGTACAGGATTCTTTTAGCTATCTTGGGTGTTTTGTTTTTCCATATGAAGTTGAGTATTGTTCTTTCCAGGTCTGTGAAGAATTGTGTTGGGATTTTGATGGGGATTGCATTGAATCTGTAGATTGCTTTTGGTAAGATTGCCATTTTTACTATATTCATCCTACATATCCATGAGCATGGGAGATCTTTCCATTTTCTGATATCTTCTTCAATTTCTTTCTTCAGAGACTTAAAGTTCTTATCATACAGGTCCTTCACTTGCTTAGTTAGAGTTACCCCAAGATATTGTATATTATTTGTGGCTATTGTAAAGTGTGATGTTTCTCTGATTTCTTTCTCAGCTCATTTATCATTTGGATATAGGAACTGATTTTTTTGAGTTAGTCTTGTATTCTGCCACATTACTTAAGGTGTTTATCAGCTGTATGAGTTCCTTGGTCAAATTTTTTGGGGTCACTTATGTATACTATCATATCATCTGCAAGTAGTGAAAGTTTGACTTCTTCCTTTCCAATTTATATCCCCTTGATCTCCCTTTGTTGTCTTATTGCTCTAGCTAGAACTTCAAGTACTATATTGAATAAATATAGGGAGAGTGGGCAGCCTTGTTTTGTTTCTGATTTTAGAGGAATTGTTTTGAGTTTCTCTCCATTTACTTTGATGTTGGCTGTGGGCTTGCTATTAATTGCCTTTATTATGATTAGGTATGTTCCCTGTATTCCTGATCTCTCCATGACCTTTCAAATGAAGGGGTGTTGGATTTTGTCAAAGGACTTTTCAGCATCTAATGAAATGATCATGTAGTTGTTTCTTTCAGTTTGTTTATATGGTGTATTACATTGACAGACTTTTGTATGTTGATCCGACCTTGCATCTCTGGGATGAAGCCTACTTTATCATGGTGGATAATTTTTTTGATGTGTGCTTGGAGTCTGCTTGCCAATATTTTATTGAGTATTTTTGCATCAATGTTCATGAGGTAGGTTAGTCTGTAATTCTCTTTCTTTGTTGCATCTTTGTTTGACTCTATGAATCAGAGTAACTGTAGCTTCCTAAAAGGAGTTAGGTAACATTCCTTCTGTTTCTATTGTGTGGAACAAAAATCTGGTAGAATTTTTTGTTGGGAGACTTTTAGTGACTGTTTATATTTCCTTAGGGGTTATTGATCTATTTAAATAGTTTATCTAGTCTTGATTTAACTTGGTATGTGGTGCCTATCCAGAAAATTGTCCATTTCTTCCAGATTTTCCAGTTTTGTGGAGTACAGGTTTTTGAAGAATGACTTGATGATTCTCTGGATTTCCTCGTTGTCAATTCTTATGTCTCCCCTTTCATTTCTGATTTTGTTAATTTGGATGCTCTCTCTCTGCCTTTTGGTTAATTTGGATAAGGGCTTGTCTATCTTGTTGATATTTCTCAAAGAACCAACTCTTTGTTTCATTGATTCTTTGTATTGTTCTCTTTGTTTCCATTTTATTGTTTTCAGCTCTCAATTTGATTATTTCCTGGCTTCTATTCCTCCTGGGTGACTTTGCTTCTTCTTGTTCTAGAATTTCCAGGTGTGCTGTTAAGTCACTAGTGTGAGAGTTCTCCAATTTCTTTATGTAGGCATTTAGTGCTATGAATTTTCCTCTTAGCACTACTTTCATAGCATCCTATAAATTTGGGTATGTAGTACATTCATTTTCATTAAACTCTAGGAAGTCTTTAATTTCTTTCTTTATTTCTTCCTTGACCCATTGGTGATTCAGTGGAGCATTATTCAGTTTTCATGAGATTATAGACTTTCTGTAATTCTTGTTGTTGAAATCTAACTTTTAACTATGGTGGTCTGATAGAATACAGGAAGTTATTCCATTTTTTTTTAATCTGTTGAGATTTGCTTTGTGACTGAGTATGTGGTCAATTTTAGAGAAGGTTCCATGGGGTGCTGAGAGGAAGGTATATTCTTTTTTGTTAGGGTGGAATGTTCTGTAGATATCTATTAAGTCCATTCGAGTCGTAATGTCTGTTAGTTCCCTTATTTCTCTGTTAAGTTTCAATCTGGCAGATCTGTCCAGTGGTGAGAGTGGGGTGTTGAAATCTTCCACTATTAATGTGTGGGGTTTTATGTGTGATTTAAGCTTTTGCAATGTTTCTTTTACAAATGTGGGTGCCCTTGTATTTGGGGCATAAATGTTCAGAATTGAAACTTCATCTTGGTGGATCTTTCCTGTGATGAGTATGTAATTGTCCTTCTCAATCTCTTTTGATTGATTTTAGTTTGATTTCTATTTTGTTGGCTATTAGGATAGCTATAGCAGCTTGCTTTTTTTTGTTTTCTTTTTTTTTTTCTGGAGCTGAGGACCGAACCCAGGGCCTTGTGCTTGCTAGGCAAGTGCTCTACCACTGAGCTAACTTTCCAACCCCTTTTTTTTTCTCTCTTTAAAAAAAATTTTTTTAAATGATAATGATTTTTTTTTGTTTTTTTTTTTTTTGGAGACAGGGTTTCTCTGTGTAGCTTTGGAGCCTGTCCTGGAACTCATCTGTAGCCCAGGCTGGCCTCAAACTCATAGAGATCCGCCTGCTGAGTGCTGGGATTAAAAGTGTGTGCCACCACCGCCTGGCTAGCTTGCTTCTTAAAACCATTTGATTGGAAAGATTTTTCCCAGCCTTTTACTCAGAGGTAGTGTTTATCTTTGGAGTTGAGGTGTGTTTCTTGTATGCAGCAGAAAAATGGGTCCTGCTTTTGTATCCATTCTGTTAGCTGGTGTCTTTTTATAGGTGAATTAAGCCCATTGATATTAAGGGATATTAATGACTAATGTTTGTTAACTCCTGTTAACTTTTGATTGTAGTGTGTGTGTGTGTTTCTCTTCTTTGAGATTTACTGCTGTGGGGTTATCTATTGTCTGTATTTTTGTGGGTGTATCTGACTTCCTTAGGTTGGAATTTTCCTTCTAGTGCTTTCTGTAGGGCTGGATTTGTCTTGGAATGTCTTGTTTATTCCGTCTATGGTGACTGAAAATTTTGCTGGGTTTATTAATCTAAGCTGGCATCCATGGTCTCTTAGTGTCTGCATTACATCTGTCCAGGTCCTTCTTGCTTTCAAAGTCTCCATTGAGAAGTCAGGTGCTATTCTGATGGGTCTGCCTTTATAAGTCACTTGGCCTTTTTCCTTTGCTGCTCTTAATATTCTTTCTTTATTCTGTATGTTTAGTGGTTTAATTATTATGTGGCAAGGGGACTTTTTTTGTCTAGTCTGTTTGGTGTTCTATAGGCTTCTTGTATGTTCATAGGTATTTCCTTCTTTCAGTTGGGAAAGTTTTCTTCTATGATCTTGTTGAATATATTTTCTGTGCCTTTGAGTTGGTATTCTTCTCCTTCTTCTATCCCTATTCTTCTTAGCTTTGGCCTTTTCATGGTGTCCCAGATTTTCTGGACATTTTGTGTTATGACTTTTTTGGCATTGGTATTTTCTTTGACTGATGAATCTATATCCTCTATTATATCCTCTACACCAGAGATTCTCTCTTCCATCTCTTGTGTTCTGTTGGTTATGCTTGCATCTACTTTTTTTTTTAACTCAGATTTTCTATTTCCAGCATTCCCTCTTTGTGTCTTCTTCATTGTTTCTGTGACTCATGGAGCCACTCTTGTTCTCATCAGGGCTCTTGGTCCAGTCAGAGCTGACAGATTCTGTGTCTCAGGAAGCCTCTCTTGGTCCAATGAGGGCTAGCAGATTCCCTGTCTCAGGAAGTTACTCTTGGTCCATTGAGAGTTCTTGGTCCAATGAGTGCTAGAAGTTTGGTTTCCATGTCTCAGGATGTTACTCTTGGTACAATGAGAGCTGGTGGTTAGGTTTCTGTGTCTCAGGAAGTTACTAGGGTCACAGGCAGATGGGTATTGTGGCCGGGCATGGAACTTGTAGATTGCAGGGTCTGTTGGGGGTTTTGGTGGGGGGCCTTCCTGCAGAAGTTTTCCCTGCTGGCCAGCAGCTGGGACAGAATTGGGTGGGGGTTCCCGGGGTCTGGCTGTGTCCCAGGGCCTGGGTCCTAGAGGCAGGACTCTCTGGGAGAAGAGTCACTCACTTTTTGGTCCAATGAGAGCTGGCAGTTAGGTTTCCGTGTCTCAGGAAGTTACTTGGGTCACAGGCAGATGGGTTTTGGGGCAGGGCATGAGACTTGTAGATTGCAGGGTCTGATGGGGGGTTTTGGTGGTGGTGGGTTTCCTGAAGGAGTTTTCTCTGCTGGCTAGCAACTGGGGCAGATTTGGGTGGGGGTTCCTGGGGACTGGCCTGGGTCCCTGTTTTAAGTGCAGGAAAAAAAGACCGTGCGTGCTAGTGTGTGCCCTGCCAGGTCATCAATTGAGCCTTGTTCAAAGTGCCACTTAGAGAGACAACTGGTCACCTGACTGCACCCAGCACAGAGGGTCATGGGAGCATCAAACTAGGACCTCCAGCAGACCTCTAGGCTTGGCTACAGGCACTCTTTCAGGGAACCCAGAATGCAGCATGGAAGCAATCTGTTTCCTTCTGGACACCAGAGCCACTTAGTCCTAGGACCCCACCTCTCCTCATTTTTTTATTGTTGGGGTAGGGAGGACAGCCTTACCCACCTCACCAGACTTAACTTTACTTTCAGGGTTACTTGATGGGAAAAGATTTTCCAGCTAAGGTAGGAGCTTTCATTTAATTGCTCCTTCCATGTGCCTCACTCCAGACCTGTCAGTAGTGCATCTCCTCCTCATGCACCACAAGCTTTTCTCTTCCTGGTTCCCTCTCCTAATAAACTGCTCAGCTAATTGTTACAGGACCACTACAGAGCTGGAGTCCAGGGATCATCAAGTAAGAAACTGTAACAGTTAAAATGTATTTACACCCCCAGACCCAAAAGTGCTTGGGCTCTACAAAAACAGACTTTAATATAACCATCTATTACTGTTAAATGCTCTCAGCAATTGATCACCTGTGTCTCCTGGATGCTAAACTAGTAAAGGAAACAGGTGCCTTAAAATAATCTGTCTCTGATAAAGCTTATCTCAGGTTAAAAAATTAAAAATATGTTCCAATCTCTCTGTCTCTCTCATTAACACTAACCAATACAAGCAGAGTTCTAAACACTACAATGGTCATCGGCCCAAGACTTTTATTTTCTCATGGCTGCTTCTTAATATGTTCAAAATTTTTGTAAGCTCCAGAAACCAGCTTCTATCCATCTGGACAGTTCAGATCTGCTTCACATAAGTGCAACCCAAATTCCTGGTCCTTGGACTCCCCTTCCCTCACCCTGGGACCTCTTTGAAGGTAACATTTTTTTCTCTAAGTTTTTCTGTCTCATCAGCATCCTGTCAGACACAAAAGCAGCCAGAGTGCCAAGCCAAGAAAGATGAATGGCTCCAGGGCAGCAGGACAGCCCACCATCCCAGGACAGCCCACCATCCCAGGACAGCCCACCATCCCAGGACAGCCCACCATCCCAGGACAGCCCACCATCCCAGGACAGCCCACCATCCCAGGACAGCCCACCATCCCAGGACAGCCCACCATCCCAGGACAGCCCACCATCCCAGGACAGCCCACCATCCCAGGACAGCCCACCATCCCAGGACAGCCCACCATCCCAGGACAGCCCACCATCCCAGGACAGCCCACCATCCCAGAATGCTTGTTTACCTTGGAAGCCTCCTTCCCTACCCCCCTAAGAGCCAACTGATGACCACCAAGTCAGCTGGAAGCAGTTTTTTCTGGGAGAAATGCTGCCCCTATTCCTGTTCACTCACTTTTTTATAATAAGCAAAAAGTCTGGAATGTTAGAATTCTGCCCTCACTCTAGCTTCATGACTGTAAATGCGCAGTTCAGTAGTTAAGCAAAGGGTCTTTTGCCTTATGTCATCAGTGTGCACCCTGGTGATCACATACATGTGGCATGGTCACACAATCAGTGCATGCATGGCGTGGCTCTGTAAGGCCATTTGCACCTTAAAGAGCCGTGACTCAGACCCCACCCTCTCTCTCTGCTCTGCTCTCTCTCCCCACACCATTGTCCCTCTCTCTGCATGTGCTTTCCTCCTCAGGCCTGGTTCTTTTGTCTCCCCCTCCTCCTAATAAAGATCTCTGCTACCAGGTAGCATGGCCGTGGCTCATGACCTTTCTGCCAGTATCACCAGCACCATTTATCATTCATTTCAACTATTAAGCCACAACCCTTCCTTTCTTATTCATCCTCAAGATCTTAAATAATTTTTAAAGGTCCCATAGTCTTTACAAATTCAAACACATTAAATTTCAGTCCCTTTTAAATAGCCAAGCTCTTTAAAAATCCAAAGTCTTTTTTTTTTTTTTTTTTTTTGGTTTTTTTGAGACAGGGTTTCTCTGTGTACCTTTGCGCCTTTCCTGGAACTCACTTGGTAGCCCAGGCTGGCCTCGAACTCACAGAGATCCGCCTGGCTCTGCCTCCCGAGTGCTGGGATTAAAGGCGTGCGCCACCACCGCCCGGCCAAAGTCTTTTAAAATTCAAAGTCTCTCAACTGTGGGCTCTAGTAAAATACTTTCTTACTTCAAGAGGGAAAAATTGGAGCACAGTCACAATCAATTCAAAGTGAAACAAAATTCTAACCATTCAATATCTGGGATCCACTCACGATCTTCTGGACTCCTCCAAAGGGCTTGAGTCACTTCTCCACATCTGCCTTCTGCAGCACACACAGCTTGTCTTCTAGCCTCTGGCTGGCTCCACTCCATTGCTTCTGCTGTTGGCAGTGGTCATCCCATGGTCCTGGCATCTCTAAAACACTGGGGTCTTCTGCTGCAACGGGGCTGTACTTTCACCAATATCCTCTCATAGGCTCTCCTCATGGTGCCAAGCCTCAACTTCTTTGCATGACCCCTTCAGTCCTGGGCTTTCAACTGCCACTGAGGCTGCACCTTCACCAATGACCCCTCCTGACCTCTCACAGTGCCAAGTCTCACCTGCTCTCCATGACCCCTTTATGCCTTCAAAACCATTACAACCCAGGGTGGTACTTATACACTACCAAGTCCAGCTGCCAGCAGGAGGTACAACCTTGGCTGCCTCTAAGAACACAGGCTCTTTGAGCTCCCTGGAAACACTTCTCAGAAAAGTTTACCTCAGTGATGTTGGTCTCTTCTTAATCACTGCTAATTTCTTAAATCCAGTCGACCAGCCTCAAGTATCCCAGCAAAGCAAAATTTTGCTTTAGCAGTTCTGGTATCTTGTTAATCACAGCTGATTCTTTGGCCTCAGCTAACCAGAACCTCGGGATCTTAATTCAAAATAGCAAATAGCTGTGATAGAGTCTTTAAACTTACCTCTAAAACTTTGCAAGCCAGGCCTCCATCTTCTGCTCTGCTCTTAAAATTCTTATCTTCAAGTTCCTACAGAACATTCCACTGAGGTCTCAACACTCAATGTTTTTTTCTAGCCCAAAGTTCCAAAGTCCTCCCACAATCCTCCCAAACACATGATCAGGTCTGTCACAGCAACACCCTACTACACTGATATCAATTTGTCTTAGATGGGTTTCTTTTGTTGTAATGAAACAACATGACCAAGAAGGAAGTTGAGGAGGAAAGTGTTTATTTGGCTTGATTAAACTACAGCATTACTGTTCATTAATGAAGGAAGTCAGAACAGGAACTCAAGGAGGGCAGGATCCCCAAGGCAGGAGCTGATACAGAGGCCTTGGAGGGGAGCTGCTTACTGGCTTGCTTCCCATGGCTTGCTCAGCTTGCTTTATTATAGAACTCAGGACCACCAGCCCAGGGATGACATCAGTCACCATGGGCTGGGTCCTCCCCCATTGGTCACTAAATGAGAAAGTGCCTTATAGATGGATCTCAAGGAGGCACTTCCTCAGTTGAGGTTCCTTCCTCTGATGACTCTAGCTTGTGTCAAGTTGACATACAAACCACCCCAGTGCATACAGTCAATAGGGTGTGTAACTTATCTGGTTCCTTAGGGCTGCTTGGAAGCCTCTACCCACCTAATCCAGAATGTGATGTTATCTCAAACCATAAGAGCCTGTTGGAGCAAAGCAAGCAGGGGTCTACATTCTAGCACATTATTATTGCTGTGCTGTGTGAAGCTCAGAATGCCAGAAAGCAAAGTGAGAATACTGGTAATGAAGAAACTAACCATAGAGCAGAAGAGTAAAAATATGCCTCAAAATCTACATTAAACCTATGCCCCAAAGAGTCATATGTCCACGATGGGCTGATCTTTGAGTTCTGTGGTATAGCCTCACAAGGTTACTGGCATGTGGAGGGCTCATTTTGTGCCTGTTGAAGAGTGAATATTTTACACAGAGTTGTGCTGGTCTCTGGGAGCTAAAATTCACAGAAGTTCCACGTTATACCCAAATGATTACACTTGCAAAGTTTGATGTATATGAAAATAAAGTAGTTCTCAGCCAATAATTGCAATATCTTTTTTGAAGCCAGGGAGTTTCTTGGGTAGTTCTACTAAATCAACCCAGGTTTTATTTCATCCATCTCTATAAAGCAAAGCAATTAGTGCTGGTAAAGTTCTTTTTAGGCTTGTAACATCTGAATTCAAAGAAGATAGCCACACTTTAATTTCAATTTTCAACATGATTCTAGAGCTTGGTGGCCACATGAAAATGCACACAGGTGCCTGCCAGGACAGCTGTTAAGAGCATTACTGCTCTTCCAGAGGACCTGAGTAATTCTGAGCACTTGTGTCAGGCAGGGAGTGGCATTATTAGGAGGTGTGCTGGAGTAGGTGTGACTCTGTTGGAGAAGTGTGTCACTTGGGGTGAGCTTTGAGGTCTCAGAAGCTCAAGCCACACCCAGTGTCACTGTCACTTCCTGCTGCCTGAGGATCCAGATGTAGGACTCTCAGCTCATTCTCCAGCACCATGTCTGCCTGCATGCTGCCATACTCCCCACCACAATGATAATGGGACCATAAGCCATCTCCTCAATTAAATGTTTTCCTGTATAAGAGCTGCCATTGTCATCATGTCTCTTCACAGCAATAGAACCCAAACTAAGACATCCTGCCAATGCCTGAAGTTACTGGTAGGTGACACTATCAAATTACCAGTATGAGGATGGGCCTTCAGTATCAGTGGTGGCTAAGCTGGAAGAGTGATCCTGTCCAACTTTTCCTTATGGGATCCTTATTCCAGCAGCTACAGATGGCCACCTCAGGGTCAATTAACAGAACACATAAACTGGTTAAAATTTTCCCATATAGACTTTTTGTTTCTGTCTTAATCCATAACAGTTATTTATTTTTCTTAACAATAGCAACCACTGTTGATGGAAATATCCAAGTTATGAAATGTATAATTTTCAGCTTTAGCCCTAAAATCCCCAAATTTAGTAAAAACAAAACAAAAAGCAACAGGGAAAATTACTTTTATTTTACATGTAACAGAAAAATGAAGGAACCTGGAGTTCATCAGAGAAGCCAGGCTCAAAACAAACTTTTCTAGGTTTTCCTTCTCTTCTGGACCCTAGATTTTATGTAGTAGCATAAAGCCTTGGTGATTTGTGTATGAATGGCCCCCATAGGGAACTACTCCATTGCTTGTTGGAGTGCAAACTTGTACAGCCACTATGGAAATCAATATGGTGGTTCCTTAGAAAATTGGGAATCAATCTATCTCAAGATCCAGGTATACCATTCTTGGGCACATACCCAAAGGATGCTCCATCCTACTACCAGGACACTGGCTCAATTATGTTCATAGTGGCTTTATTCATAAAAGCCAGAAACTGGAAACAACCTAGATGTCCCTCAACTGAAAAATGGATAAAAAAGTGGTACATTTACACAATAGACTATTACCAACGTTTAAAAATGTGCTGCCACCAGGGGCCATGTTGGTGTCCATGGCCTGTGTTGCTACTGGAGGCCATGTTGATGTCTGTGGTGGTTTGAAAGAAAATGGCCCCAATGGGAGTGGTTAGGAGGTGTGGCCTTGTTGGAATAGATGTGGTCTTGTTGGAGAAAGTATGTCACCATGGAGGTATATACTGAGGTTTCATATATGCTCAAACCATGTCCAGTGAGACATTCTACTTCCTGTTGCTTGCATATCAACATGTAGCAGCTTCCTCTCCAGCACCATGATGATAATGAACTAACTTCTGAAACTGTAAGCCACCAGCTCAATTAAATGTTTTACTTGATAAGAGTTGTTGTGGTCATGGTGTCTCTTCACAGCAATAGAAACCTTAACTAAGACAATGTCCATGATCTGTACTGCCACTGAAGACCATGTTGAGGTCAGTGATACATCCTGAATGCTGGATGACATGTGAATGTCCATGGTCCATGCTGTGGTCAGAAACCATGTGGAAGTCCATGAGCTAGCTGTGGCTGATTGTAAAGAGTAAGGAAGCTTCCTTTGCAGTGATATCCATGACTGCAGCTCACAGTGGAGAATGAGAGACATTTAGAAGGCTTCTGTGACAACCTCTCCAATCTCCCAAAAATAAGAAACAGTATAGATAAAAAGCCACCTCAGAAAACTCTTAATAATTGTGGTAGGGATGCTGAAGTGTAGTTCTTCACAGCTGATGGCTTCTTGTGGTGGTGTGGGTGGGGAATAACTCAGTTTCCTTCAAGAGGATGGCCACTGGGAGTTTGACCATCTTTCAGTGAATATATGGGCAAAACAAATTGGACTTGTTAAGTTTCTGTCTTTTATCTTCTTTGGAGGGGGCACAAGGGTAGGGGTTGGTACTGGGAGGACTGGGAGTGACTGTGATGGGGTGCATTATGTGAAATTCCCAAAGAATCAACAAAAATATATTGAGAAAAAAAGGAAAAAAAACCATCATGAAATTTGCAGGCAAATATATGGAACTAGGAAAAAAAAATCATCCTGAGTGAGGTAACCCTGATCCAGAAAGACAAATAAGGTATGTACTCACTTATAAGTGGATATTAGCTGTAAGTTAAAGAATAATCATGCTACAATCCACAGATCCAAAGAGGCTCAGTAACAAGGAAGGCTCTTGGGGGGACACATGGATCTTGCTGGGAAGGGGAAATAGATTTTGCAGATGGACTTGGGGTGGATGGGGATGGAAATAGGAAGGATCAGGTGCAGGGGTGGAGGGAGAAAAATACTGGGAGAGATGACTGGAATCAGAGGCTACTTGGGCCACGTAGAAATGCAGTTCGGTGGAAACTCTCTGGAATCTACTGAGGATGATGACCCTAGTAAAGACTCCTAGTAATGGAGGATTTAGAGCCTGAACTGGCCATCTTCTGTAACCAGGCAAGGATTCCAGTGGTGGGACTGGGACACCAATCCAGCCACATAACCTTCAACCTGTCATGCATGTGCTGGGGCAATGGTAACGCAGAATTTGTGGGAGTGGCTAACCCATGACTAGTCTAATTTCAGGCCCATGCCACTAGAGGGAGCCTGATACTGCCAGGAACAGGAGGCTGGATAGCTGCAGACCTATGGTAGAATCAAACACCACTGGGGGGAAAAAAGAAAAAGAAAAAGGAAAAGGAAAAGGAAAAAAGAAAGAAAGAAGGAAAGAAAGAAATATTTCCTAATGATGTTCTGCTATACTCATAGTTTGGTGATTAGTCCAGTTATCATCAGAGATGCTCTCTCCTGAAGCTGGTGGGAGTGGATTCAGAGACCTATAGCCAAACATTAGGTGAAACGAGAGACCAGGTAGGAGGTCTCCATCAGGTCTCTCCCCTCACAGCTTGGAGAACCCAGGGAAGAGGGCTAGGATGACAGGAGCCAGAGGGGTAGATGATACTGGGGGAGCATAGCCTGTGGAATCAACTAAGCAGGGTTAGTGGAGGCCCATAGAGAATGAAGCAGCAATAGCAGAACCTGCATATTGCTTATTTATTGCATGGGTCTGAGCTAGGTCTACTGCATATATGCTATGATTGTTGGCTTGGTGTTTTGGGGGAACTCCTGACAGTGAAAGTGTGGGTGACTCTTTTGCATGCTCTTGGGATCCTTTTCCTCCTGTTGAGTTGCCTCATCCAGCCTTGATGTAAGGTTTTGTGCCTGTTTTTATTGTATCTTGTTCCATATTCAGTTGATGTCCCTGGGAGGCTTTCTCTCTTCTGGGGGGAGACTGGGGTAGGGAGTGGATCTGGGGAGGTTGGAGGGGACTGGGAGGAGTGGAGGGAGGGGAAACTATGGTTGGATTGTATTGTGTGAGAGAAGAATAAATAAACATAAAAAAGAATGGTAGCTCTCTGCTCCTCTCTGTTCCAGAGACAGTTGCATCTATTTGTGCAGTGCCAGCCTTGTCGTTCCTAAGACATGATGGTGAATGTTGGAGTGAACGGATTTGGCTGAACTGGACACCTGGTTACCAGGGCTGCCTTCCAGTCTGGCAAAGTGAACATAGTTCCCATCATTGACCCCTTCATTGACCTCAACTACATGATCTATATGTTCTAGTATGACTCTACTCATGGCAAGTTCAACGGCACAGTCAAGGCTGAAAATGGGAAGCTTGTCATCAACGGGAAGGCTATCACTATCTCCCAGGAGCAAGATCCCGCCAATATCAACTGGGGTAAGGCTGGTGCTGAGTATGCTGTCGAGTCTACTGGTGTCTTTACCACCATGGAGAAGGCTGGGGCCCACTTGAAGGGTGGGGCCAAAAGGGTCATCATCTCTGCCCCTTCTGCTGATGCCCCCAACGTTTGTGATGGGTGTGAACCATGAGAAGTATGACAATTCACTTAAGATTGTTAGAAATGCTTCCTGCATGACTAACTGCTTAGCACCCCCTGGCCAAGGTCATCCCTGACAACTTGGCATTGTGGAAGGACTCATGACCACAGTCTATGCCATCACTGCCACCTAGAAGACTGTGGATGGCCCCTCTGGGAAGCTGTGGCATGATGGCCAGAACATCTGATCCATGTATCCACTGGTGCTGCCAAGGCTGTGGGCAAGGTCATTGCAGAGTTGAATGGGAAGATCACTGGCACGGCCTTCCGTGTTCCTACCCCCAATGTGTCCATTGTGGATCTGACGTGCCACCTGCAGAAAGCTGCCAAATATGATAACATCAAGAAGGTGGTGAAGCAGGCATTGGAGGGCCCACTATAGGTCATCCTGGGCTATACTGAGGACAAGCTTGTCTCCTGTGACTTTAACAGTAATCCCCACTCTTCCACCTTTGATGCTGGGGATGGTATTGCTCTCAATGACAATTTTATAAAGCTCATTTCCTGGTATGACAATGAATTTGGCTACAGCAATAGAGTGGTGGACCTTATGGCCTACATGGCCTCCAAAGAGTAAAAAGCCTGCCCTGGGACACCCACCCCAGCAAGGACAGAGCAAGAGAGACCTTTGGCTGCTGAACAGTTCCTGCCCCAACTCAGTGCCTGACACTGAACATTTCCCTCACAGTTTCCATCCCAGACCCCCAGAACAACAGGAGGGGCTTAGGGAGCCCTGCTCTCTTGAACATCATTGATAAAGTTCACTGCACCACAAAAAATGGCATCCATAGGCTGATAGATTTGAATGCTTGGTCACCAGGAAGTGGCACTATTGGAAGGAGTAGGAGGTGTGGCCTTGTTGGAGGGAGTGTCACTGGGGATGGGTTTAGGCTTCAAAAGCCCAAGCCAGTCCCAGTGTCTCTCTCTTCCTGCTGCCTGCAGATCCAATGTAGAACTCTCAGCTACTTCTCCAGCACCCTGTCTGCCTGCATGTTGCCATTTTCCCACCATGATGACAGTGGGCTAAACCCCTGGAATGGTAAGCCAGCCTCAATTAAATCCTTTGCTTTATAAAAGTTGGTGTGGCCATGGTGTCTCTCTACAGCAATAGAACTTTGAGACAGAAGTTGGTATCAGGAGTGGGGTATGGTGTGACAGCCTGATCATGCTGCTTGTTGGTGGAATGTGGACTTTGGGACTTTGTACTAGGAACACAACTGAATGCTTTAAGCAGGTCTTAATGGACCATATTAGTAGGAGCATGGAAGACAGTGCTGAGGGTGATTTGACAATGCCATTTACCAGTAACTTCAGGCATTGAGGTGAGCTGGCTGTTTCTTTTAGGATTCCATTACCAGTACTTTTTTCAAATTACCTTGATAATTGTAAGAACCACCCTTGTCTTCAGTTTGGGTTTCTGTGAGGTAACAGGCACTTTATGGTGTAGGGAATTATGTCAAATTGAATACCCAGATCACCAGAAGGCCTTGTTCTTGTATCTATAATCACCATTTCTGGGCTCTCTGAACTAAGGAAAGCCACTGTAGTGGTTCAGCTCAAGAGGTTTCAGAGTGGAAGAATATTATTAAGTGTCCTAGAGCCTGTTCTTGTGATATTTTGATGAAGAATGTGGCTGCTTTGCCCTTGTCAAAAAAAATCTGCCTGAGGCTATATTGAGGAGTTTTGAATTAATGGCATTGGCAGAAGAGATTTTAAGACAGCCTAGTATTGACTCTGACATGAGGTTATTAGTGGCCACCCTTATGCAGATCTATAATGGATAGGAGCAAGCTGAGAAAGGAAAAAATACAAAATGTACAGTTTGAGGAGCAAAGATGTGTGTGGAAATGTAATAGAGCTAAGTTCAGTACTCAAGGAGAGGAAATGTTTAAAGAAAAGCCTGATGCTAAGTGGAATAACTGGAGTGGTAACCTCAGGGCAAGACCCTACACAGATGAGCTTCCAAATTGTGAAAACTAATTATAGAAAAGATTAAACAATGAAGGAAATGATCAACAACAGAAAGATGATACAGATGTAATTGAATGAGGGGGCCAAGTTCTAGCCCCAACAAGCAGCAGGACTTGGTGGCCTTGGCCACATGGTTCTGGCTTTAGAGTCAAGGATAGAAGAAAGGGGTTATGCAGCTAAGAAATGGCACTAAGACCAGGCATGTGTCAGGGATGTCCCTGCATGGAGGCCTACAGAGGACATTGGATAAAGATGTGAAAGTAAAGCCCCAAGATGTTGGAGATGCCAGAGCTGTGGGATATCTGCCAAGGGGACCTGCCAACATGAAGTGGAACCAACCTAAGATAAAGAAATGTGTTGCAGTCAACAAAAACTGAAAGGAACTGGAGATCTGAAGAATGCTTTGACATCAGACATGGAGATGCAGAATTTGGAGTTCGACCTTCAGTTTGGTCTTGCTTTGGTCCAGAATTTCCTCACTATGCTCCTTTCCCTGCATTTTGGAATGGTGATGTATGTTCTGTAGTAGAATATTATTTTAAGGTATGTTACTTTTGTTTATGTTGCATTTGTTTAACTCTGTGAAGCTGTGTTACTGTGCCTGTCTAAAACATCTGATAGTCTAATAAAAAACTGGCCAATAGCAGGGCAGGAGAAAGAATAGGAGGGGCTGGCAGGCAGAGAGAATATATAGAGGGAGAAATCTGGGAGGAGAGGAGAATCTAGCAGCTAGAAAAGGAGGAGGACTCCAGGGGCTAACCACCCAGCTACACAATCAGCAATGGAGATGGAGTAAGAGTAAGATTTACAGAAGTAAGTGAATGGGAAAAGCCCAGAGGCAAAATGTAGATGGGATAATTGAAGTTAAGAAAAGCTGGCTAGAAACTAAGCTGAGCTAAGGCCAGGCATTCATAAGTAAGAAAAAGCCTTTGAGTGTGATTTGTTTGGGAGCTGGGTGGCAGGTTCCCCAAAATAGAGCAAAACCAAAAAACAACAATGTTCTGTATCATTGTATGTTGGAAGTATGTGATATACTTTTTAAAATTTGATTTTACAGGGCATTAAAGTTAAGAGATTGCATGAATCTCAGAAGAGACCTTGAACTTTGGACTTTTAAACAGTATGGAGACTGTGATAGACTATGGGGACTTTTGAAGTTGGACTGAATGCATTTTTGCATTATGACATGGTTATAAGCCTATGGAGGCCAGGGAGTTGAATGTGGTAGTTTGAATAAGAATGCCCTTCATAGGCTCATAGATTTGAATACTTGGTCACTAGGGAGTGGCACTATTTGGAAGGAGTAGGAGGTGTGACCTTGTTGGAGGAAGTGTGTCACTGGGGGTGGGTTTAGGCTTCAAAAGCCCAAGCCAGTCCCAGTGTCTCTCTTCTTGATGCCTGCAGATCCAATATAGAACCCTCAACTACCTCTCCAGAACCATGTCTGCCTGCATGCTGCCATTCTCCCCACCATGATGACAATGGGCTAAACTCCTGAAATAGTAAGTCAGCCCTGATTAAATGCTTTGCTTTATAAGAGTTGGTATGGCCATGGTGTCTCTTCACAGCAATAGAATACTGACTAAGACAAAGCATTATAGAAATCAGAAGAGAAAAGAACAAAGGGTATGGTCATATTGGTTAAAATAGCTTACCTCACCTATTACCAAATTCACTTTCATAAATCCTCCATCTCAAAATCTTACATAATCTTCCTGTGGACTCCACTCATCCCACAGACTGAAATTCATTGCACAGAGCTCCAGGTATCTGTTACTCACATGACCATTGTACCACAGTAACCTTGGCTCATGAGACAGCACTGTGTGAGTGCATGGACACATACTGTGGAATAGGGTGAAGCAGAGGGACAGACAGCAATACAATTACTATTGGCTTTGAGGGAAAGGATGTTTCCTTATGTTTGATGTGCAGCTGTTAAAGACCATGTTTCTGAATTTTTATACTGAGTACGTATGTGTACCCTCACATTTTGAGAATTAAGGTCATCTAAGAGACTGGCCTGTTGATCCTTGCATTTCCTTATATATTCTACTGTGGAGTATCCCCAGATATGGGGGATCACTGAAAGCATATTATTGAGCTGTGACCTTATGGATCCTTTAAGATGTAGCATCATATATGTATGATGTTCACTCTTTTCACTGTCTGTTATTTTTAATAAAATCTTAATCATTTGATTTTACCAATAAAAACTTGGGAGCCAGATGCTGGGGTAAAAGCCTGCTAGCTCAGAGAAGCAGAGAAAGAACCTGTCTCCTCTCTCTTACCATCTCAAACAAGTCTCCTCAAACTTAATATTCCTCCTTTCTACTTCCTGTGCACCTCTCTCTTAGTCCCCCTGACTCCTTCTTACTCTCTAAGGTTTTTTTCTTAATAATCCTATGTTCAGTTCTTGTCAACTGGTTGCTTGCTTTGCCTCTTGACCTGTGGTTGACCCAATTTAATCCTGTTTACAATATTCAAACAGAAAGCTCTTGGATTAAAGGTGTGTGCTAGGGCTGAGCCACACCACAACTAAAACAGTTTTTTTCCAGGAAATAACAGCAATCTAAGTGTTCACAGATCAAATATCTTGCAACAACTGTCAGTGTGACTGAATTTGGAATCACCCAGAGACACTACTGAGTGTATATGTGGACACTGTCAGGGGCAACATTCACCATGAATATTGGCAGTGTGATCCTGTAAAGCTTAGGTCCAAAATTCCCATGTGATTTAGTTCCAGGTGAAAAAAAAAACTGAAGAAAGCAGGAAGCTGGCTGCTCAAGAACATTAGTCTCTTTTTTTCCTGACTGGGCATATCACAGGAAGCCACCTCATCCACCACTGTATGTGAAACTGTTCCCCTCAGGTCTCCCCTCTATAGTACAATGTACCCTCACACTGGCAACTGACCAGCTCCCGAATCATGACCCAGAGACTTATTATTAGTCGTGAATGCTTGGCCTTATCTTATGCTTGTCCTACTAGTTCTTATAACTTAATTTAACCTGTTTCTCTTTATCTATGTTTTGCCTCAGGGCTTTTTACCTTTCTTTCCTTCTGTATGTCCTGCTCTATGTGTGACTGGCTGGTAGCTGCCTGGCCCCAGGCACCTCCCTCCCTTTTTTCCTTATTCTCTCCTCTTCTCTCTAGAGCTTAGATCCCTCCTTCTACTTATTCTCTCTGACTGCCAGCCCTGCCTATCCCTCCTCTACTGCCTAGCTATTGGCCATTCAGCTTTTTATTAGACTAATCAGGTGCCTTAGGCAGGCAAGATAAAACAGCAACACATCTTTTTTTTTTTTTTTTTTTTGAGACAGGGTTTCTCTATGTAGCTTTGTGCCTTTCCTGGAACTCATAGAGATCCACCTGGCTCTGCCTCCCGAGTGCTGGGATTAAAGGTGTGCGCCACTGCCACCTGGCCAACACATCTTTACATCATTAAACAAATGCTGCATGAACAAATGTAATACACCTTTACATAGTTAAGGTAATATTCTGAAGCATAAACAAATGTAACACATCTTTGCCTAGTTAAAGTAATATTCCACAACAGGTGGCTTTTCAAAGGAGTGAGAAAAGTGACCACTGTGATCTGATTGAGGCTATCATGTAAATGGACTTCTGAGAATGCAGAGTGTGTGAGTTTCCATTTTAATTTGACAGTCATGTGTGTATTTAGTATTTCCAGAGAGACTGTTTAGTATAAATCCTCCTATGATGCAGTGGACCTTTTCTTCCCTGCAGGAAAAGGCATTCCCGCATTACACTTTGCCCTCGTAATGAATATCCAAAGCAGTAAACTTTCAGACATGAAATATGGGATTATTCATGTGATTTGTGGAAATTATTTTGGGGACATGTGAGTTCTTTTCAAGTGGAGGTCAAACTTAAAGCTTGTCTGTTCCTTCCATAGATGTCATCGTCTAGTGGGGTCATATACAAATCCAAAAGAGTGAGTTATAAGGTGGACAATGGTGTCTGCTAAAAATGGTATAACTGTGGCTTAATGGTTCAGTGTGTGGAATGGCAGAGAAGCTGAGCTATTTGTATAGATTCAGACTCATCTTCAGGGAGACATCCTAAAACTGTTTCTGAAAGGGATAGTCACATGTATAGTATGGAAAAGGTGCCTGTGCAGCTTGTGTGGCCAGTGAGGTGTGAACAAGCCAGTCTAGTCTCAGGTGTCTCACAGCCTGACTGTAGAAGGGGAATGTGCACTGGGCATGGGAACTCAGTGAGGTAATCCCAACACTAAAGATGCTCTTGAGAGGTGAGCTGCAAGATCAAAGTCTGCACAAGACAAACAAGAATTTCCTCTAAGTGTCAGAGAGATGACTCAGCAGTTAAGAGCATTGACTGCTCTTCCAAAGGACCTGGGTTTGATTCCCAGCAACCACCTGGCATCTCACAATCACCTATATTCTAGTTCCTGAGGAGCCAATACTCCCTTCTAGCCTTTGTGAGCACTAGGCATATAAGTGGTGTGCAAACATACATATATGAAGGCAAAATAGAAATCAAAAAAATAAAATAGTAATAAAGATAATTTAAAAAGAAAATTCACTTATAACAAAGAAGAAAATGTGTGGCTCTATGTGCATGCTGGCCTTAATTTAATATGGTAGATTTTCCCTACAATGTGGAAATAGTTACAAGTGTTTTGAAAGCAAGGGTATTTAACTCAAAGTATTGTTTATACTCAAAATGTTTCCCATCTAACAGAACAATTAGTTTATACCTGCCTAGATTTCGTGGAAATAGTTTTTACAAAAGTATATTTAGCTCTGTGCATTTTATCTTCCCTGGAGATGGTTGCCATGTTCAGTGTCTGTTTTGATCACATTAGTCAATTCCCCAGTTGGTGGTCCTGTCTGGGGAGGTTTGAGAGTTGTGATGCTGGAAGAAGAGCATCACTGGTGACAGACTATGAGGTTAAAGCCTCATGCCACTGACAGCTTTCTGCTTCCTGCTTGCCATGGAGATGCAAGCTCCCAGCTCCTGTCACCATGCCATCCAGGTGTTACCATGGATCCCCATCATCCACAATGACTCTTATCACTCTGGAACCATCAGCCCAAATAAATTCTTCCTTCTCTAAATGACCTGGACCATGATGTTTTATCATAGCAACAGAACACTAACTAATACAAGAGCCAAAGGGAAATCCATTGTGTAACATAATAAAGTGCATCCTGTTCTTGCTTTCTGTGCTGAGATGTCTTGTGCAGTGAGCTGACTGCTTCACTTCACTTATAGTGTGAATTCTTGGGAGAAGATTGAATGGATTTTATGATTGCCTTCCATACTGATACACTTTTACAAGCCTCTCAGTCTTCTGGTGTCTTCACCTTAAGCAGGAAAGGCTACTTATCAAACATTTCTCCAAACTTATGTACATCCTAGGTTGGTTTTTACTTCCCACTTCTTTCCTTTAGTCTCCTTTGATACTTTCTTCCTTTCTGAAACAGTCTGAGTGTCAGTTTTTCTGGCCTATAAACAAAGTCTTGATGGCAAGTCCTCTCACTTCATAAGCAGCATGGCTTGGCTGCCCCAGTTCTTAGTCATCCCCTCAACAGTGGGGATGGCCCAGTATAGATTTACGAGTGGCCCCTTCATAAGAGAAAACTAAAACAGGCCCAACTTCTAGTACAAGAAGAATCACAACTAGGACATAGAACCTTTAGTGATTCCTTGGGACTCCCTCTTGTAATTCATAAAAGGGCAAAGAATAAAGTTCAAGTCTTTCATGATCTCAGGGGCATAAAAAGTGACCATGAAAACAATGGAGGCCCTCCAGTCAGGGCTCCCTGCTTCTATTATGATTCCTCAAGGACATTACATTATTATACTTGACTTAAAGACTGTTTTTCTCTATTCTTTAACATCCTGATGATGAGGAACACTTTATATTCTCTCTACTTTGAAAAATCAATAGCCAATGACCAGATATCATTGGAAAGTTTTACCACAGATGATGAAAAATAGCCCCACTATAAGTCAATATTATGTACACAAAACACTTAAGCCAGTGTTGATTAAGTTTCCTAAGGTATTGATCATTCATTATATGGATGACATTCTCCTTTGTTTGTCTAATCAATACTTAAACAAGTATTTAACTTTCATGGTAAACAAACTAAAAGGGCAAAATTTAAACATAGCTTTGAACAAAATAGAAAAGCAATCACTTCATAATTATTTAGAATTCATTATTACTTAACAACAAATTAGCCATCATCCTTTCTGCTTAAAACCTCCCAAATAATGTACCCTGAATTACTTAAAAAAAAATTCAATGATGTCAGTTGGATATGTTCTTGTCTTCCTATCACTACTAAGGATTTGTCTTCATTTTTTAAGTTGCTTTCTGGAGACTCTCAGTTAAACTCTGTAAGAAACATAACACCTGAAGCAGAGTGACTTCTTAGTTTATTGAATAATACTGTGGCTAAAGCAGTAGCTCATAGATTTAATCCTTTACTTCCTTATCAATTACTTATCCTTCCTTCCTCCTCATCAAGTACTGGAATTTTATGTCAACAAGGTGACGATATAGAAACTTATGCACATCATAATCTCTGCAATGATCTGTAACTCCTTATTTACAAGAAGATTTAGACTTGATAATGATGGGAAGGACAGGACTTAATAACTTGCAGGTAACAAGCCAATGAAATAATTGTACCATTAAATAAAATGTAGGTTGATTATTTGTTCCACACTGATAACTGATAAGTAGCATTAGTATGCTACTCAGGATCTATAGATAATCATTATCCTTTAAAATCAAGATTCCCTTTCATGATTTTTTTAAAAAAAGAAATCCTAATGGGTATTACTTAAAATTACAACTAAAAATCCTAGAGGTCAAAGGCACATGCCTTTAATCCTAGCACTCGGGAGGCAGAGGCAGGCAGATCTCTGTGAATTTGAGGCCAGCCTGTTCTACAAAGTGAGTTCCAGGACAGCCAGGGCTGTTACACAAAGAAACCCTGTCTCAAAAAAAAAAAAATAAAAAATAAAAATTCTAGAGATCACTTTTAGTGCTTTTATAGATTAGCTCTCCAAGGGGTCAAGCAGCATATATTTTCTAAACAAATTTCACATGCTCCACAAAAAAGATTGTGTCGACCACTGGTCATACAGCTCAAGAGTGTGAACTGGCAGCAATGAATCTGCTTTTACAGATGTTTCTAGTCACTGAATATTTTAAGTGACTCTGCATATGGAGGAGCGGAAAGATTTCCCACATTGATTACACTGTGACATTTCCTACAGCTTGAATTCCTCCATGAGCACAAAGTGAACTAGGATAAGCTGGTGTCTCTGGACATTCCATGTATTGGCAGGGATTTTTCTCACTGTGAGATTTTTGTGTATTCTCAACAACCTGGGAAAACCAAAATTCTGTAACCAAGTACATTGGTAACAGCTGTTTCACTACTTTACTAGAATGGGTCACACACTGCTCCCCAAATCCGACAGAGCACATGCCCTCTGCCACATCTGAATGATTTTGAACTTCATTCAGATGTTCAAATTAGAACCACTGGGCGATGGTTCTAAATGTGGCTCCCATAGAGCTAGGATCAAAAAGCAACATTTGCTCATTTTGGTTCTATCCCTGTTTCTAAGTGAAAGTTCTGCAAACACTAAACAGTACCTTACATTTTCATGCTTATTATTGTAGTTGTGGTGACATTATTCTAAGAATAAAGAAATATTTAATTGTGCTTATTTGTTTTGTTTGCTTTTTCTTAAAATTGTCATGGCACACCTTCAAAGGACTTCTGTTTCTACTTTTGCATGAAAATCACCTTAGACTTTCCCCCGATCTTTGTGAGAGTCTTCAATATTATGTATGCTCTTCCCATTTGTTTCCTAAGATGTAGTCCCAGACAGTTTGTGATAAGTGATTAAAAATTTCTGACAAATTAGAGCCGGGCAGTGGTGGTGCACGCTTTTAAGCCCAGCACTTGGGAGGCAGAGGCAGGTGTATCTCTGTGAGTTCAAGGCCAGCCTGGTCTACAAAGTGAGTTCCAGGACAGGCTCCAAAGCTACAAGGAGAAACCCTGTCTTGAAAAACCAAAAAAAAAAAAAAAAAAAAAAAATAAATAAATAAAAATTCTGACAAATTAGTAACTTCAATATGAACTATAACCAGGCTCAATTTATTCATGACACTCTTCCATTTCAATATTCCTATCACAGAAGAGCATCGATACCAATAAACATTTTCCTCTAGTTGACTAAGTGACTGATGATATTCTTACCTATCACATCAGTGGCAGACTGTACCCTTAGTTATCACAGCAAAGTTCCTGCAGGTCTCCTGCATCACATCTCTGTACAGACTCTTCTGGGAAGGATCCAGCAAAGCCCACTCTTCCTGGGTGAAGTGCACAGCCACGTCCTCAAAGCTCACTGAGGCCTAAACATTGCACATACTTGATTGACAATAGGGTCACTCAACTCTGGGATCCACACATCTCTTCCATGACACGGAAGTTGTAACACTAGCACTGAGGGATGTGGAAGGAAGCAGCCCTGTAGCAGCACTCCTCTCATTGCTGGGCCCAGGGCACAGGATGTGCTGCTGCTCTGTCCTGATCCTCTTTCTAAGGTGCATTGCTACTTCCTGTCTCAGAGTCTTCCCACCTGATGTCTGGAACAGTGTTAACACTAGCATGCAAGCGCCTGTTTAAATTTTCAATGCATGAGGAAACATTTTGTTAGAGATCACATAATTAATAAATTACTCAGCATAAATGATTTATATAATCTCTATTACTTTCTAATCTCATTACTCTTCTTCAAACTCACATAGAGGATCAGACTTGTTCCCCTCTGTAGCGAGAGTTCCTGCAGAGCTCTGCAGCTGGTTTGATTCTGGAGTGTTAGCACCTGACTTTGATCTGCCTTTTGTGTCCGGTACCTTCTGTTTGAAGTATGTAAATTTTTTTTTTTTTTAAAGGGAGAGGAGCTGGAGCCAGGTTCAGGGACCAGCACTTTCACACACTTTTTTTTTTTTTTAAAGATTTGTTTATTTATTATGTATACAGAAGAGGGCACCAGATCTCATTACAGATGGTTGTGAGCCACCATGTGGGTGCTGGGAATTGAACTCAGGACCTCTGGAAGAGCAGTTGGTACTCTTGACCTCTGAGCCATCTCTCCAGCCCCCTGAAGTATGTAAATCTTATCTGAGAGTATCCTAAAGGTTCAAAGCCTATGTAAAACTTGGTCCTGGGAGGACTCAGGAAACTATGATGTTTTGTGACTGGGAATTGCTTTGGTATTTTTCTCTTTGGGGAGCTTCAGATAAGAGGTTTTGGTCTGCAAAAATTGACTTGCTAAAGGTGTAAATTGTATAACAATAAAAAAGCCTATTGCAAAGCTACAGTCAGTCAGTTCCCCAGAGGCTAACTCCTCTGTGGGTGAAGGCTAAAATTCATCCTAGAGTGACCCTGTCCTGGAACTCACTCTGTAGACCAGGCTGGCCTTGAACTCACAGAGATCCATCTATCTCTGCCTCCTGAGTGCAGTGCTGGGATTAAAGGCGTGTGCCACCACTACTGCCTGGCACCATCCTCTGCTATCTTCAAGTTCCTAATATTCATTGGGACCTCAGCTGTCCCTAGTGACTCCAAGAGCCGACCCAACAGGGGCAGATTTCTCTTATATTTCCTCCAGTTGATATGTAGTTTCTTTACCTCCCAGCACTCAGATGGATTTTATCTGTCCCCATATTTCAGTTTCAGGGATCCATGTGACCAATTCCTTCACTGTTTAAAAGTCTTTACCAGTGGTTAAGAGCAAGCACTTGCTGCTCTTGTGTACAACCCAGAGTTTAGTTTCCACACCCCACATAGTAGTTTATAATCATCTTTAACTCCAGTTCCAGGGAATCTGAGACCCTCTTTTGGTTTCCATGGGTATCAGGCATGCATGTAGTATACATACATACATGCAGACAAAGCACTCATACAATAAAAGTGATAAACATCTCTAATAATTCAACACTTGACAGAACATGCTCTATCATGGTCTCTTGTACTGAGCCATTTTTAAGTGTCCCCATCTGCATGAGGACTCATGGACATTCTCAAGGGTCAGGCCTAAGGTGTACCTTTTCCACCTTTACCTTGTTGCCTCCCTCCTCAGCCTCTCTCCCCATGGCATCCCTTTTCTGGATCCCAGGATGAGCTCTTTAGCACAGATCTAATTTGTGCTCTTTTCTTTGCATCCTGCTAAATTTAAAGGAAAAAACAAAACTGAAGAAGAAAGGGTTTTATCACAATCCATCAGGGAAGGAAGTCAGGAAGCCAGGCAGGAACCTGGAGGAAGGAGCTGATGCAGAAGTCATGGAGGGATGCTGCTTATTGGCTTGTTCCCCATGGCTTGCTCATTCTTTCTTATAGCATCCAGGACCACCAGGCCAGGGGTGACTCAACCCACAATGGGATGGACCCTACCACATCAATTGCTAATTAAGAAAATGCTACATAAGTTTGCCTTATGTTATGGGGGCATTTTTTTTCAACTGAGGGTCCCTCTTCCCAAATGACTGTAGCTTGTGTCAAGTTGACATAAAACTAGGCAGAGCACCATCCAACTGATACTACATCCTACTTAATATTGTGCCTCATAAAAAATATGCTCAGAGACTGAAATAAATTTATTTTTTTCTCTTTAGAGACAGGCCTTGGCTTGCCTGGAACTCACTATGTAAACCTGGCCGACCTTGACCTCTCAGAACTCTGCCTCCCAACTGCTGGGATTAAGATATGCATCACCATGCCCTGCTGCAATACATTCTCTAATAAATGTTGAGGGGAAGCCCATACCTATAGGAAGGCATGCCACCAAATACCAAGTAGAAGATGGCCACCCCAGTACTCCTCCCAGTGACACTCAAAGCTTTGTCTTGGTTGCACATTTTATCATCCGTCTCATGAAGCCAGAAACCACAAAGAGCAAAATCATCTCATATCACACAGGGAAAGGTAGTTTTCATATCTGTTGCTGTGATAAAACATCTTAAAAGAAACTCTCTCTGTGTGTGTGTGTGTGTGTGTGTGTGTGTGTGTGTGTGTGTGTGTGGTTTATTTGGGTTACAGTTCATGTAACAGTCCATCATTGAGGGGATTCAAGGCAGGAATTTGAAGGCAGGCCTTCAAGTTTTGCTATTCTACACAGTATTACCTCTGGCTGAAGAACTCACTTCACAGCCAATGAAGGGCAGCAAGAACCACAGAGGATGTTGCTGGCTGGTAGGAAAGCAGGCTAATGCTGGACTAGCATTCAGGAACATATACTTAGGGAATAGTGCTGCCCACAGTGGAATGGGCCTTCCTACATCAATTAACCATCAAGACAGTCTCCCATTGACATGTACACAGGTCACTCTGATTTAGGAAATTCCTCGGCATTCTATTCATGAATTTCTACCATGTAGGCTCTACCTCTTTTTATCTAAAAGCATTTTCTCTTTAATATCCTTCACCCCCTCCCCCAAATTGTATCTACAATTGGCTGTTTTGGTATTCTTACTTGATAGCTTATTTATGTTTTTACTTTTTCTTTTTAATTAAAAAATTAGAAAACAGCCTGGCACACACCTTTAATCCTAGCAATTGGGAAGCAGAGGCAGGCAGATCTGAGTTTGAGGCTAGCCTGGGTTACCAAGTGAGACTCTGCCTCAAAATAAATATAAAAACTAGAAAACATGTCAATTGTAATAGAATACTGATGTTATAGTGATGAAAGCAAGCCATACATAAAACACAGGAAAAACATATTGAATAGTCCTGGAGACTATTACTTCTCAATAAAACTAAACCAGTTTGAGATTTAAGTCCTTTTGTAACAAGCACTTAAAAATTGTTTTTCCCTAAAGGCATTTCTTTCTGCCTAGTATATGTGGTCCACAGGACCCCACCCAGGTGTTTGTGCATGCTCAGAATTGTGCCAAAAGAACATCACCAGCCATCGATTCCATCTCTCTACAGTCCTTCCTGTACCACACATGATTTTACAAAGGACCCTGTAGAGAACTAGTAGACTGTATGTGTGCAATGAAAGGGGATTCAGTAGTAGAGTTTACATAGTGGGGCTGGGCAGCCCAATGACAGCCGTGTGCATGATGGGCAGTCCAGTAGCTTTTCAGGCTATGGAGCTGGATGCCTGAGCTGTCTCATTTTGGCAGTCAAGGCCTGGAAAATTCTTAGAGTTGCTGCTATTCTTTCCATGTTGGAAGGCCAAATGATTTCTCTGGAGGACTGTGGCAGCAGCTACACCCACAACAATCAATAGGTACACTTCAGCAGCAAGAAGCAAACGCATGCAGGCAGGAGACAGGTATTTTTTATATCCTGGCCACAAGGCAAAAGCTGCCACCATGTTAGGCCTGTTCTTTATCATGGCCTTGATAGATGCTATGATGGGATACATAGAAGTCATCTTGCCCAATGAGGGGCTTATCAGCGAGGGATGTAAATATGTTCTCACTTTTGTGGAAACTGCCACAGGCCTTTTATAAGCACTTCCATGCATAAGGGGTCTCACCCAACTCCGTGTTATATATAGGTGCTAGCAGAAGGGTGAGGGACAAAAGTAGTCATTAATACTGATGCACAGAGCCCATATAACAGCAGCCAGCTCCAATCATACTTCACCTGACTTATAAACCCACTGCGCCCGGAGTTTTGTTTTTAATGGGTTATTAAAGTAATGGCTAAAGTGTTTAAGTAGTGAAGGCATTCTGCATGGGGAGGGCACTCCCAGTGGTTGCTAAATAGACCCAAGTGCCAGGAGTGGGATACCTGCTGTAATTTGTTGGCCAAGGAGGCCCCTGAGGTACCACAAACCATAAAGGTTATTGTCACTGCTCCTGGTTCCATGCCAGAACTAGATGGCAAGACATTAGTGCTGAAGAGCCCACAGCCACTGGTGGAGCTGCTAAGTGAGGGTTGCTGTGGCATAGGAGTGCAATGCTTTGTTATAGAGCCCTGTTTATACCACCCCACCAAGGTTCAAAAACATTTAAAAAAAATGTAAGAGCCAGAAACATTGCTAACGATTTCCTTTGAACTGAAACATTGCTTATAAGAGGGAGGCTGGAGTCAGGCAGTGGTGGTACATACCTTTAATTCCAGCACTCAGGAGGCAGAGGCAGGTGGATCTCTGTGAGTTGGAGGCTAGCCGGGTCTACAGACCAAGTTCTAGGACAGACAGGGATACATAAAGAAACCCTGTCTCAAAAAACAAAAAACAAAAGAAAAAGAAAAAGAAGGAGGCTGGCGACTTGGTAAGTAAACAACTAACAAACTGCAGAAAACTAAGCCTTAAAAGATTTACAAGGTTTTCTCCTTGGTTACAAAAGCAGCAAAGAACTGCTGAGAGAAGAGATTTTCTGGTCAGTTGAGCTGCCTGCCAAGCTTTGCAGAGATCTCCAGAATGGCAGCTCCTGTGAGTCATCACTCAGGATGGGTAGCATTTTGAAAATGCAGCTGTCCATTAGTTGTCCATGTTCCTAGACGTAATCCTAACACAACCATTGGTTTGCCTAGCTGGACTTTGGCGGAATCATTATTTTCTGGGGCATGTAGACATTTGCTTGTGAGTTCTTTCATGTCTTTGGAGATGACTGTTCCGACTGAAGGCTTTACCACACTGTTTACAACCATAGGGTTTTTCTCCAGTATGGGTTGTTTCATGCCTCTGAAGATGACCATGACATATAAAGGCTTTACCACATTCTTTACATACAAAGGGTCTGTCTCCAGTATGAATTTTTTCATGTAGTTGTAGATTACTGTAACATCCAAAAGCTTTGCCACATTCTGTACATACAAAGGGTCTGTCTCCAGTATGAATTTTTTCATGTAACTCAAGATTACTGTAACATTCAAAAGATCGGCCACACTGTTTGCATATAAAGGGTCTGTCTTCAGTATGAGTTTGTTCATGTCTCTGCCGATGACTGTTAAGTCTAAAAGCTCTACCACATTGTTTGCATACATAGGGTTTTTCTCCAGTATGAATTTTTTCATGTACTTGAAGATCACTATGACGTCTAAAGGCTTTACCACATTGTTTACATTCATGACGTTTTTCTCCAGTATGAATTTTTTCATGTACCTGCAAGGCACCAGGAAATATAAAGGCTTTCCCACATTGTTTACATTCATATGGTTTTTCACCAGTATGAATTCTTTCATGTAAGTGAAGGTAACTGTGGTATCTAAAGGCTTTCCCACATTGTTTGCATTTATAGGGTTTTTTCTCAGTATGAATTCTCTCATGCCTTCTAAGTGAACTGTAAGAACTCAAAGCTTTACCACACTGATTACATTCATAACATTTTCCTTCAGCATGAGTTCCTCCATGTGTGCATAGTGAAGTAATATTAACAGAGGTCTTTCCACATTCCTTGTATTGATACGGATTTTTCCCACTATTAGTTTCCTGATGCATTTCCAGTGTTTTTGGAAAACCAAAATATTTTAAACATACCTCACATTCACATGGCCCATTCACAACATGAGTTCTCATGTACCTCTGGAAGCTTATCAGAGAATCAGGGTTACACTGCTTGTTCACATATTCCTCAAGTTCATGTGGGTTATACTGAGAGTGAGATATGGCATGCCTACAAGAGGATGAGAGATACCAGGAAATCTTTCCCCATACAGTGTGATCACATGATGTTAGTCCAGTGGAACTTTTCATGCTCATACTGAGATTTGGTTTCCAAGTCAAGTTTTCTCTATCTTGATTACCACCTTCATTCTCACAGGTCTGTAACAAGTAACTTCTGTAAAGAAAACACAAACACAAACCACAACAACAAAGGACAAGCAATTTAGTAATAGTTGTTTTATTAGGTCTAGGTTATACATAGTTCCAAAAATCAGACAAGATTTATGCCTTTTGCCAGATCTGAGTGGCCAGAAACTAAATGGGCTGATATTCCACATGCTGAGTCTCACAGTACTTTGATCAAAACAGTGATATTCATTAACTCAAGTTCTTATGTTTCCAAGTGAGATGCTCTGGTAGCACTAATCAGCATGCTTACATTTTAGTACCTATTAACTGTAGTTTTGGTAAAAATATTTCAATAAAAATTCACATTGTGCCTATTTGTTTAGTTTGCTTATTTGCAAATTTTTGTAGCACATCAAAATTATTTTAAAGACTTCCTGTCATGGTCACTACTGAAGAACCACAGAATTCTTCAAACTCTGTGGCCATGTGTAGGGAGTGAAGGAAGCCCCGAGTGAGTGAAGTTCTGAGTAAAAATATGTTTTGACATGGGCATGGCCTGTTGAGGACTCCAAGACTAATTGGCCCACAGTAAATTGGCAAAGCCATTATTTATATGGCCCACACTTAAAAGGGATGGCAAAGCTTTCTTTAGGAGTCTGAGTCTGACTGTTTCTGAACAACTGATCAATGTGTGTAAAGATTAGCAACTGCAGTTTCCTCCTACCAGATATTTACGGCCTGAGTCTGTCCATCTATAGAGACCTCCTACCCAGACTAGCTAACTCCTCCCTGATGCCACAGTTCCAGGTTGCTGCAGTAGCAATGGCAGAAGCAGTTACAGAATTCCATCCTATCCTAGCTTCATTGTATATGTGGCTGTTCTTTCTTCATTCCTTCACCACCCCTAACCAGGGTTCCTGAACCCAAGCTACTCAGGACTCCAAAGCCATGGGCCACAAAGTGATTAAAAACACGAGCAAGCTGAGGTACAGCTGGCTCCAAACACACCAAGCTCATGTGAGACCCAATCAGAAGAGGTGGGGCTTTGTGTCCTATGAGCAGCTCTTCATGGAACTGCTCAATGTCTCCAGGGATAAGAAAGCACTCAAACTCATTATGAAGAGGATGGGTAGACCATCCACACCATGTCAAGACAAAGCCAGAAAAGTTGAGTAACATACTAGCAGCTAGGAGGAAAGCTGGGGCAAAGAAAGCCTGTCCCCTCTCAACAGATTTTTATACCTTTAAAAAAATCCCTTCTGAATGCACATTACCTTAGATTTCTCCTAGGACTTTTATAATGGTCTTCAATGTTCTGGTTTTCCCATTTGTGTCCTAAAAGGTAGTCCCAGAAAATTTAGGATAAATTAGAAATTACTAAAAAAACAGTTTTTTGCTTTGGTTTAACATCAAAACCATGTCTGATATATTTAACATAACAGTCTAAATCCTAGAAGAGCAAAGATACCAAGAGATACTTGCTCCCCAATTTACAAAGTGACAGAAAGATGATATCCTTACCTATCGCAGCCAGGTTCCTGCAGGTCTCCTGCATCACATCTCTGTACAGACTCTTCTGGGAAGGATCCAGCAAAGCCCACTCTTCCTGGGTGAAGTGCACAGCCACATCCTCAAAGCTCACTGAGGCCTAAACATTGCACATACTTGATTGACAATAGCGTCACTCAACTCTGGGATCCACACATCTCTTCCATGACACGGAAGTTGTAACACTAGCACTGAGGGATGTGGAAGGAAGCAGCCCTGTAGCAGCACTCCTCTCATTGCTGGGCCCGGGGCACAGGATGTGCTGCTGCTCTGTCCTGATTCTCTTTCTAAGGTGCATTGCTACTTCCTGTCTCAGAGTCTTCCCACCTGATGTCTGGAACAGTGTTAACACTAGCATGCAAGCCCCTGCTTGTCCTGGTAGCAATGTTTAAATAAAAAAATATATCGCTTTACTTATGCATATGTGGATATGCCTGATTGTATGTACGTATGTACACTGTGTGTGTTCAGAGGTCCATAGAGGTTGGTAGAGGCATTAGATCCTCTGGAACTGGAGTTATGGAGAGTTTTGAGCCACCCTGTGGATGCTAGGCACTAAACACAGCAGATCCTCTGTAAGAACATTCAGTTCTCTTAACTTCTCAGCCATTTCTCCAACCTGAATGTTAAAATTTGATGGTGTAAGTGAACTTAACATCTTGGTAGAGAATGCATGAATACAAATGATAAAGAAATCACTCAGCATACATGCTTTATGTCTATCTTATGGCATAGTCATATTACACTCATAAATTTACATTTCAACACAATGCCATGAACTACCCAGGTGTGCACTTCTGATTTTAAGATTAATCATGGCTAGTCAGGCCTTCATTTTTCCAGATTTCTCCACATGATCAACTCATAGCCAGTGTCTCGGTGACACTCATCTCCAAGTCACCTCTAGCCTGACTATCCAGACAAAACTTCAGTGGCTACAAAGTGAAAGTGGGATTTACCTCCATGATGGAAGTCCACTATTGCTGCAGCTTAGAATGTTGACACAAGCAACCTTCAGATGAACAGGAGCTCTGTTATGTCTATACATGCCTTTTTAACTGACAGTCCGCACCATGAAGGCCCACGGAGGGCTTGGCACTCTCCATTCCCTCTGACTTCTATGTGGGAAGTACATGCAACTGGTATATATTTGATCCTCAGACCTCATGTGACTTTTCATGATATGTTAACAAATGTCTTCTTACCCCAAATTGGGAAATAATGACATGAAACTACCCAAGTTTGGTATAGCAATGAGTTTATTGTAGTTACTCACAGGAGTGAGTGAAAGCTTACCTCAGCATGGATAAGGACTCCCTAAAACTGTGGTGGGTTTCCTGTAACAAGGAGATTTTGAGCTAGTCATGCTCTTTAGCATATGTTTGTGTTTATGTTACTGTGGATGTGTACATTAAGTACTGTGACTTTTGTTTTAGGAGATTCCTGAACCTTCCAGGTTTATTTTTTGAGTGTTGTCCCTTCATAAGAAAAATGTAAATTTACACAATGAGATATATTTTAAGGTGAAAAGAAAAGCCATAAGGAAATGATAATTTCAAACATTAAAACTGGAAATTGAAACCTACAAATCAGACTGACAGAGAAATCCAGAATATATGCAACATAACAGAACTTACATGAGGGCTAGAGAAATAGCGCACATTGTTCTTGCAAAGGACCTGAGTTCAATTTCCAGCACCCACATCAGGCAGCTCACAACTGTCTGGAGCTCCACTTTCAGGAAGCTGACACCTCTCTGGCCTCTTTGAGCACACACACATACACACACAACATACACATACACATGACACCTCTCTGAGCACATACACAGACACAGACATACACACACATAAATAAATAATAAAATGAACACATGCTTTACAAAGGAACAATAGGCAAACATGAATATTTATGTGTGTGTAATATATGGAGATGAAAAAACTATTGGTATAGAAATAGAAACAGTAAAAATAAAAAGTCAAGCAAATGACTTCTCACACTGAGAACATCAACAAAAATCACCCACTTAGGTAATAAGCATAACAAGAAGAAAAATTATGAATGAATGGTGTCTAGGCTGGGCTTGGTGGTGCATACCTGAGGCAGAAGCAGGCAGATCTCTGTGAATTTGAGGCCGGCCTGGTCTACATGGTGAATTCCAGGCCAGCCTGTGCTACATAATGAAAGACTCTGTACCAAACAAACAAGTTTATTCAAACACGGTACTCTTTCCCAGAATTAGAATTCTAAGTCTCTGTTTATACCAGATGTGGTAGAATACCCCAACTCCAGAAATCAGATGACTGAGGGAGATCTCTAGTTCAAGTTCAGCTTGCACCTTGAAAATAAAACAAATAGACAAAAAAAATTTTCTTTGATTTCCACAATGGGAATGGTTTGTTCTTTGTTTCTTCTACATTTCTTTTGGTATTTTAAGACAGGGTTTTTCTGTATAGTCCTGGCTGTCCTGGAACTTGCTCTGTAGACCAGGCTGGCCTCAAACTCACAGAGATCAGCCTGCCTCTGCCTTCTGAGTGCCAGGATTAAAGGTGTGCACCTTACCTGAGGGAATGGTTCTTAACATCACTCCTACGGCAAAATGATGTATCCTGGACTTCAAAACATTTTGAAATGGTGATTTTGCTTAAAGGAGTTGAAAATTCATCACATCAAAACAGGCCCTAGAGGATTATACTAGCACTACGCCTAACATGGGGCAATCAAGATGAGGATGTGCACACCCATGTCAAGGAACAAAATATACAAAACTCAATCACACTTCTAAACACACATGATAAAATACCTGAAAGTGTAATTGGAAAAACACATCTATTTATCACTCAAAAAATAAACACACAAATCTAAATTCAACAGTTAATATAAAAGCTGTAGTTTGAAAACTATAAAGCTTGTTAAAAAATCTGATTTTTTTTAAACATTTCTTTATGTGTGCATGTGTAGGCATGCATTTGCCATAGTGCATGTGTGGAGGTGAAGGAACAAGAGGTCAAAGAAATACTTGTGACTTTCGATTCTCTCCTACTATGTGCCTTCCAGAGATTAACTCCAGGTCTTAAGACTTGGCAGCAAGAGCCCCAACCCACTGAGGGATTCTGCTGGATGAAGAATCTAAGTGTTTTATTTTGTTTTGTTTCTTTTGACACAGGTCCTCACTTGTGGTGTAGTCCTGAATTGCCTAGAACTCACTATGTACACATGGCTGACCTAGAACTCAGAGATCCGCCTGCTTCTATCTTCAGAATGCTGGGATGAAAGGCAAGCGCCAACATGCTCGAACCTAAGTTTAAGTAAAGGGAAAACTGTTTTCTTATTCAAGGTCACGAGCTTAGCAGTAAGATAAGATGGCAACAGTCCTTAAACACCTAAGGAACCCCAGTGGGCCAACCTTATCAGATTTGAAAACTGCTTCGGAAATTCATGGATTTGCAAGGAGCTTAGAATACAGGAATAGCCCTGGGAAAGAGCAAAGCAGAGATTCACCGTTCACAGTTCAAACTAACTTAAAGCAATTAGCATCAAGGTAGGATAAGGCTGCATATGGGCCTAAGGAGCAATGGAGCACTTACCTAGCATACTATGCACAATGCACAAGCTCCTGCATTGAATCCCCAGACTGTGGAGGGAGGGGATGTGTGTGTGTGTGTGTGTGTGTGTGTGTGTGTGTGTGTGTGTGTGTGTGTGTATACATATATATGTATATATATGGAAAAGAAAAATAAACTGTACTAGGCTCTGTGATACAGCTCAGTTGGTAAGAACCCTTGCAACACAAGCCAGACAAACTGAGGTCAGTCCGCAAATCAAGGAAGGAGAGCAATCATTCCATAAAGTTGTCCTGTGACCTCACACCTGTCTCACTGCACACCCCCCAGGGCACACAGAGCAGTAAAGGTTGAGAGAGAGCGAAAGTGGGAAGCAGCGCACAGCACTGCACAGCGGAGGGGCAGCCAGCCGCAGGGATCCTCCACGCCGTAGACCCGTGAGTCCTGCTCCATGTATCTCCTCCCTGTCCAACCCTGGGGCGGTCCAGAGCGGCCCCTCTCCCCGAACAGCCGCGGGCTCACTCTGAAGCCCGCACGCAGCGTTGCAATTGGGTACGTTCGATGCAAGCTGTCACAGTCCGCACTCAGAAAAATGTGCGTGGACGAAGGGGACAGATGTCCCTCCCCTCGTCCTCAGGGAGGCGCCTCAAGGGGTCAGCGACCCCGCCCAGACTGGCGTTCTCGGTTCTCCAGCACGCGGCCCTCTTACTAGCCGCCAGCCCTCCCGTTACCTGCCCGGTGTTCGCGACTTCGCCGTTTTAACTCTAATCTTCGCGTGAAGCCGAACTTTCCCGGAGCCGGTCCCACCCCTCCCCCAGCCCCAGGGAGGACCCAGCACACCGGCTCCCGCGGCTCAGCCGGACGCTCCGCCCCGTCTGGGGACAGCGGCCCCGCGCTCACCATGGCGCGGCCACCGAGCTCCCCTCACAGCTCCGGGCAGCCGCAGTCACAGCTAAGAGCTGCGAACCCGCCGCGCCTCCCTCCACTGCTCAGCGGAACGCACAGCGGGACTGCCGGAAGGAGCCCGCCTCCCGCCGCCCCTGGCGCTCCTGATTGGACGGTCCGTCTGAAGGCCCTGATTGGCTAGGGCCGCACAGCGAATGACAGGCTGAGTGACAGAAGCGGATCCCACAACAGGAGCCCCACTGAATTGAGGCAAACAGCACAGCCCTTCCAGCACTGCTTTCTGTCCTAGGAGACCTAGCTCACCCCGAGAGAGATTTTCATAAAAACCAAACCTGCCGGGGTCGTGCAGGGTACTTCAGTCCTTGGTGATCTCCAAGCGCAGTTCGTATTCATCCTGGGTGGCTAGTGTCCACAGTCTATTTACTAACTCAGTGTCCAATGTAGCAGTTTCTTGCCTCAGGCCTAGAACTGATATTGGATCTTGGATCTGATGAACTCCACGACCCTGGAGTTTTACTCAGGCAAGCCAAAGATTTTGTTAGAGCGTGGACTGTCAAGTGCGATTTGGTGGTGCAAGTCTCCTTAATCCCAGCACTCACACGGGAAGCAGAGACAGGTGGATCCCTGTGAGTTCTAGGTCAGCCTGGTCTACAGAATGAGATCTGGCCAGCAAAGTTGCACAAACTCTGGTCATTGTACGAGGCCAGAACACAGGCAGAAGAAACCAGACTGTGCTGCAGCTCTTTCCTGGGGCAGTTAGGAAACTGCTGTCTGTGATTTTACAACTCTTAATTTATAATCCAGCCCAGTACCTGGTCCTCCTGTGCTATAATAACACTTCCAAGAGATAATAACAACTTCCAAGAGAATGGAGAAAACTGAAGCCGTTTTTAAATAATCAGTTCTGTAAAAAGACATGGCAACATAGAGAAAAGGCAAAAAATGGCTGCTGATTTGGAACAAGACAATGTTTTTGAATATCCCCCATACCCTGGGGGAGAAATTCCTGTCATCTTCTCCCATAGGCCAAGTTTGCCAACTTCCCAATTTTATCATCTAATTGGTTTAGGACACAAAGCCTTATCTAATGAATAATTTGGGATTTGGGGCTTCCCATTTTTCTTATCTTGGTTTCAGTTACATAGCAGACCACTTGTAACTCTCAGGGTTCTCAGATATGGGCAGGTACTAGTGCCTAGTACCTACTGCTTATCTCTGTAGCTGGTGAACTCTAAATACACCTCTTGTCGAAATGGACCACAACAGCCTAATTCAATTGTTCTCAACCTGGGGTCATGACTCCCAAAGACCACTGGAAAACACAGATATTTACATTATGATTCATAATTAGCAAAATTACAGTTATGAAGTAGCAAGGAAAATAATTGTATGGTTGGGGCCATCACAACATGAGGTACTGTATTAAAGTGTCAAAACATCAGGAAGTTTGAGAAGTACAGTTGAGAAACCCCAGAACTAAGGAGGCATAAGCAACATGATCTAGATTTCAAGGTCAGCTATTGCTGCATAGTGTGTTTGAGACAAGCAGGGCCTAGATGACATCCTGCCTTGAGAAAACAAAATTAATAACTAAATAACACATGTCAAATATTTAAAAAGTGAAATAAAAAACACACGCCAAAAAGGAAACAGAATTATTAGGGCATGTTAAAAATGTGGACTTTGTAAAGAAGAGATTAGATCCTTGAAACAGTGAAATGAAAGAACCTGGCTATTGCCAAAAGCTCATATCTTAAGATCATTCTTAAGTATGCACATAATTGACAAGCCCTTTGCTATATTGACTTTAATAATGGTGGAGGCACTGGGAAGGTAAGCCATAATAATTTATCAGAGTTGCTAGGGTTGGAGACTGGGCCCTGATAGCTCTAATAAGCCAGGCTTGGACACCATCCCTGATAGGCAAGTTACACTGGCAAGCAATAGTTTAAAGATATATATATATATATATATATATATATATATATATATATATGCATTATATATATGTATTATATATACGTGTATGTGTGTGTGTGTGTGTGTGTGTGTGTGTGTGTGTGTGTGTGTGTGTGTGTGTATTCAGTAGACTACATTGGTGATGAGAGAAGCAAAGAAGTCTAGTGACCTCAAGTCCCACTCCTGAGTCTATAAGGCAGTTAAGGTTTAATAGAAGGTGAGAGGCCAGTGTGGCTGGGCAGCTCTGGTGAAGGAGGTCTGTAAGGGCCTTTCTGGAGAGGACTAACCAAAGCGGCAAGAGCTATCCTGTAGGTAGGGGCAGTATACACAGGGATGGGCCCAGACTTGCTTGAAAGGAGAAAGTGTTCTGGGCACTAGTTTTTACCACTGCTTGCTGCTTCCAGACTGAAGGAGAGATGTGAGCAGCTACCTCACACTCCTGCCAGTGCAGGTCCTCACACCAGCTTTCCTCACCATGACTGGAGCCAGATTTAACCCTCCTGTGTAAGTTGCTTTTTTCAATTATTTGGTCACAAATAAGTAACTGTAACAGAAAATTGATATGGAGGACTGGAGTTCTTATCATGAGAAACCTGAGTGTGTGTTCTTGCCTTATAGAACTGATTTATAATGGGAATATAGAAGATTTGGGGTTCTGGATGACAGAAGCCCTAGAATGCTTTAAACAGAGCTGAATGAACCATTTGTGGGGGTGTTTGTGGCATCACAGCCCCTTTCTGGGACAACTGGGAAGGACTATGCTAAAGGGAAATTTTCATAGTGGGTAGAAATTTGGGGAGTTCACATGGTTATATATTTCCATGGAAGGTCTAACTCAGTGGTTCTCAACCTTCTTAATGCTATGATCCTTTAATATAGTTCCTCATGTTGTGGTGACCCCCAACTATACAATTATTTTCATTGCTACTTCATAACTGTAATGTTGCTACTGTTAGGAATCATAATGTAAATATGTGTTTTCCAATGGTCTTTGGGGGTCATGGTCCACTGGGTGAGAACCACTGGTAACTGATGATGCATGATAACATATGGGTTGTCTACTGATTTCTGTCATTTCCCAAAGGGCCAGTGAATGAAACAACCAAAGTAGCTAGGATTTGTGTTACCTATGGGCTTAGTTACATGAGCTTCCACTCACCAAGACATATTTGATGCTGAGTGCTAAATGCTTTGGCTAGATGGTTGGGAAATTTGAAGGAAAATAATAAGAAATTGGTGAGAAAGATGTATGGTTCTTTCCAAGTGTGTATTAGTTACTTTTGTCATTATTGTGATTAAAAAACAAAACAAAACCTTGACAAGAAGCAACTATCATGGAAGGATTTATTTCGCACTGGTGTTTAAGGGATCTAGTCCATTATCACATGGGATGAAAGGTAGCAGGAATGTGAGGCAGCTGGTCACAGTCTGTCACAATAGGGAGCAGAAAGTGGACAAGATTAGGACTTGACTTAGATACCCCAAGTCTTGCCCTAAGTAACACGAATCTTCTAGGTAGGCTTCACTCCCTGACCTTTCTCATCTGAAAACCAAGTGTCCAAAATTATGAGCCTGACCTGGTAGAATCATGGCAATCTCATAATTCAAAGTACATTTATTCTAATATCAAAGGTCCCCATAGTCTAACAATTGGAACACTGCTCAAAAATCCAAAGTTTCTTCTGAGACTCAAAGTATCTCTTCTTATTTTTTAAAAATATTTATTTCTTTTACTTTATGTGTATGAATGTTTTGCCTGCATGCATGTATATACACCACATTCTGTAGCTGGAGAGTTTTCTCTCCAGGTCCCGCCAAGCCCTGGCAGTCCAACAGCCCACTTATAAAATAAACACACAGACGCTTATATTATTTAAACTGTTTGGCCTAATGGCTCAGGCTTCTTGTTAACTGTTCTTATATCTTAAATTAACCCATTAATTCTATTAATCTATACTTTGCCACTTGGCTTGTGGCTTACCGGCATCTTCACATGCTGCTTGTCATGGCAGCGGTTGGCAGTGTCTCTCTGCCTCAGCCTTCCACTTCCCAGAATTCTCTTCTCTGCTTGTCCCACCTATACTTCCTGCCCGGCTACTGGCCAATCAGTGTTTTATTTATTGACCAGTCAGAGCAACACATTTGACATACAGACCATCCCACAGCACTTCCCCTTTTCTTTTTTTTTTTAAAAAAGGAAGGTTTTAACTTTTACATAGTAAAATTACAGATAACAAAACAATTATCAAGCAAGAATTACAGTTATAATATATAGTCTATTTATAATAACTACTCTATTTGGCAAAATTAAAGGAGATATCCTATCTATCTTATATTTGTGAGTCTAAGATTTCATATCTAACTTATCTTTTATCATAACTAAGGAAAAGTATAACTATCTAGTCTTTAACTACATCAAAGACCTCAGAAGGATATAATACTACCTGAGAAATGGGAGAGGATGCAAACAACTTTTGGGTGTCTTGCAGGGTAGACAGAGACAGCTGGCAGCCTGGACAGTCACCTAATGTTCCTTTGTAAAGTTGGGGCATCTGTCTTCAGCCCACAGGCCTAGAGTCTCTCAGTCATTTCTCTCTATGTCCTGTAGAATGTCTGGCAGTTTCCTCTGCGAAGCAGGAACCTGAAGGACCATTTTGCCAAGCAAAGTTCAGTGGTTACCTTCTTATGGGTCCTGCATGTCCAGTTGATCAAGCAGTCCAGGCAAGAACAGTTTCTTGCCCAGATGGCTATTTTTTGCCAAGAAGAAGATAAACTCCATATAGAGTGTCTTTGATACCCATCCTCCTGTCTGAAGTAAATCTGGTGCTGCCAGGAGCAGACGTGTCTCACTGTCCAGAAAGTCTAAATTTTTAAAACACTTTAATGCCATATTCTGTAGGTCTTTGAAGTATTTGAAGATTACCTGTCTATCTGAAATATATCTATGCATACCTATAAAATTTAACATGACTATAAGTTTGACTATCATAGAAGACTAATCGATCTGTATTTCTTAATTATCCATTACAATCTAAATGAGTTACATAAACGTAATACCTTAAACAAGAGTAAAAATAAACATACAGTATAAGAAAATTCACTTTAATTTGTATCAATAAACTAAAATCTACAGCAATGTAAAACATTTCTAAACAAGTTACTCTTTAAAAGTAAGTTTAATAATCTATCCTTTTATCCTATCATATCTATACTATATCCCCTTTTCTTCTTTAGAAAGAGATCTCATTTATAATCAACCTGATTTAAATAAAAATATTGGTTTTTCTCTGTCTCACATCAGAGGGTTCTTCTGATTTGGGACATAAGAATCTCTTAACCTTTTTTTTTTTTTTTTTTTTTTTTTTTTTTTTTTTTTTTTTTTTTTAGCAATATACCTGGGTTTAGAGAAGGAGTGAGCCAATTCCATCTCCAAAGCCAGCTTGGTATATTTGGGAATTTGGATGTAGCTTCTCTTACTACTTCCTGCTGGAGGGGGGCGCTATATCTTATGGGGACACAAAGAAAATTTTTAGGATTATGGAGTAGTCTGTGAGGGTGTATTGTCTGAGCCAGTTTACGGTGGTATTGTGTTCCCCAAAATATTGTGCACCCTAATAAACTTATCTGGGGTCAGAGATAGAACAGCCACTAGATACAAAGGCTAGAAAATGGTAGCACTCGCACCTTTAATCCTAGCACTCCAGAGGTAGAAATCCCTCTGGATCTCTGTGAGTTCAAGGCCACACTGGAAATGGCCAAGCATGGTGACACATGCCTTTAATCCCAGAAAGCAAGCCTTTAAGCCCAGGGAGTGGTGGTAGAAAGCAGAAAGGTATATAAGGCATGAGGACCAGAAACTAGAAGCTTTTGGCTGGTTAAGCTTTCAGGCTTCTAGCAGCACAGTTCAGCTGAGAGCCATTTGGATGAGGACACAGAGGCTTCCAGTCTGAGGAAACAAGACCAGCTGAGAAGTTGGCCAGGTGAGGTTAGCTGTGGCTTGTTCTGTCTCTCTGACCATCCAGCATTTCACCCCAATAACTGGCCTCAGGTTTGATTTTATTAACAAGACCTTGTAAGATTCCTGCTATACCAGTTGCCTTGAAACCGTTCTGGATGTTGGATCATCTGGGCTATGGTGTCATCAGAGACCTTTCAGGGGGTCTTGGCTGGTCAAACCTGATGTATCTTAATCTGGAACAAATCCATAGCCTCTGGCTTTCTGTGGAAACAAAAGCAGAGCCTCCTTTCCAAAGCAACATATCCTTACATCCAAATTTTGAAGTCAAGGTACCTTTAAAATATCCATATTGGTTTAACTCCACAGCTTTTATGATCAAATGTTTTTCTGCAGTTAAAAATCCCAAAGACAACACAATCCAGGTTCTCTGTGTAATATCCATTGTAGGTGGAGAGTTAAAGACTACTAAACCCTGAACTTTGGCATTATGCTCAAACTGGACAATGAAGGATATAGTTACCTTTCCTAGAATTTGACAATTAACCCAAAATTTTTCTTTTCAGAATGAAGATACCTTCGCCCATACCCAGCAGGAAGCAATTTTAAGAATATGACACCCACATTCCCAAAGAGGTGGTGTGGGGTGGGTGGTTTTTTGGTCTTTTAATGGGTTTTGGGTCTGGGATAATTTACATTGTTTAGGAGGGTTGGTTACAAGTTGTTGTCAAGGGTTAGGAAAAAGGCTAAGCAAAAGAGATTAGATTTAAGGTTCTAGTTTTAAAAAAAAAGAAAAAGACAATTACTAGTTTTAAATACTTTATATTGGATTGGATTGTTTTATATTGTATACAAATTATATATATTGAGATTGATATTGTTAGAAAATGCCATACATATATTTTTAATCTTGTTCAAGATATTGTACTTATACCATTCATTTAACAATGTAATGCAATTTGCTGATCCTTGAATGTTATTATTACCAACTATTAGGATAAAAGAAATGAAAGTTAGTAGTTAGACATTACAATAGAACTTGTGGTCATATTAGGTATGTTTTCAAGATTGAGCAGATATATTTTAGATAGACAGGTCATCTTCAAACCCTTCAGAGATCTTCAGAATATGGCATTTAAATTGTCTTAATAACTTAGAAAATTTTTCTTTTTTGTTATGACTAATAGACATGTCGGCTCCTGGCAGTACCAATCTACTTCAGAGAAAATATGGGCATTGAAGAAACTGCATATGGAGTTAACTTTCATTGTGACAAAAGTTAGCCACTGGACAACAAAGTATTCTTGAATCAACTGCTGACAAAGAGGACAAAATGGACAGACAGGACACGAAACAAAGGACTACTGATTCTTGCCAAGACAAGTGTAGTTGTGGCTTTATCAAAAGGCATCTTCTGAGGCTAGGACAATATGCCACCATCCCTGAAGTGGCCTTTGCAGTCTGGAAAAGGTACAGTGCCCTTTTCTTCTAAGGCAGCTGAACAGGGAGTGGGCCGATGGCTTCTGATGTGCAGTGGAACGGCAGCTGAAACAGTTATTTTTGAAGAGTAACTAAACACCTCTCAATAGTAGACTGGCATTTAATAGAAGGATATGGAGAAGAACAGGACGCTGAGATAAAGCCACATACACACATAGCCAAGAAGAATGGACAGCTGAATTAAAAAAAATCAACAATTTCCAGAATTTAAAATCCTGAATCATGGCATGACACTAGTGGAATTCAGGTGTTTCTGGTACATGGACTGCTCTCACCAAATGTGAGGTCGAACTGTTGACCTTGTGTACATCCTACTTCACAAATGAGTCTGTCAGATACTCTAAGCCTATAGGCTGAAAATGATGCCCCAACACTGTGGAGAAACCCTGGGTGAATGTCCAGGCAGCTGGCTGTTTCTGTCAACTCACATTTTTTTGGAAGTTGCTTGCATGCACTTCCTGTTTTTCTATTTTTTAGGTAATATTATTTCCTTCTTGGGTCTCTGAGGGAGTTGAAGATTAGTTAGTTATAGTTCAAGATTAGTTAGTTATAGTTGAAGATTAGTTAGGATAGAAAGTGAATTAGGTACAATTTGGACTTACCAAAATAGGATAGATAATATAATTATTTTCTCTGAATTTGTCAAATACAAATGGACTAGACATTGTTTAGGCATTTATTGCTTATAGTTATTGTACTTTTGTATATAGTTTTTCTTATATTAGTTACAACTTTCCTTTTTTTCTTTTTATTAAAATAGAAAAGGAGAAATATGGTGATATTTCATTTTTAGTGAAATGTGATTTTATTTGTATGTTAATAAATAAAGTTGCCTGGGGGTCAGAGCTAATAGCAAGCCATAGCAGAAATCTGACAGTGGTAGCACATTCCCTTAATCCCGATCACATGACAGGCAGATCTCTGTGTGTTCAAGGATACCACCAGCATGGAGACACATGCCTTTAATTTCAATACCAACCATAGAAGATCTGGAGGTCTGTATAGATGGGCAGTGATGAGTAGGTCATGTGGTTGGGTTTACAACCAATGAGAAGGCAGAACAGAAAGTCTATAAGAAGATAGAGACACAGGAAGGAGGTCTCTTGTGGAGGGAAGGACAGGAGCGGCAGTGAAGAGTAAGGTTTTTAGTGCTTAGCTATTACTCTGACCTCTTGGGCTTTCATCTCTGCATTGACTCTGTGTTTCTTATTTAACAAGACAGTTACATCTACAATCCATCTTTATGTGACTTATTTTTTTATACTACCTTTACTGTCTCTTTAAAGACTTTATTTTTAAAAACTATGTATTTGTTTATATAACTGTATATATTTCTTTTTTCTCTCTCTTCTAAGCCTATGTACATTTTTACACACATTGTAAAGCATTTAAGGTCTTGTTACATCTTAATCTGTCTTATTGTGAATCTATTGTTTTAAACTTCAGCATTTCTAAGACTGAAATGGCCACTGTGGCTGCTGACTCCATCCACCTCAGCTTCCCAACATGGTGGTGGTACAGTTTACCACCAGCTCTGGGTCTTGAGCCATGTGTACCATCAACTATCAGAAGCAGTTATATCAAAGCAGCATGTAGCCTGAAACCTTTTTTCTTTTTTAACTAGCAAAAACTATATCCAACACACAGCATAGTGTGCAGCTTGGAGACACCTCTGTGTAACATAGCATAGGTCAAGCCCACATGCATGCCACAAACCTGCCATAGAGTAGCTCAAACATGCAGGCTGCCGCTAACTTGAGAGAGACAACTAGGAAGCTGTTTTTAGCTCCGTTTTAGAATCTTTTCCCTCAGGTTTTAGGTGGAAACTCTTGCCCCACGTTGGGTGCCATTTGTAGCTGGAGAGTTTTCTCTCCTGGTCCTGCCAAGCCCCAGCAGTCTGATAGCCCACTTATAAAATAAACACACAGATGCTTATATTATTTAAACTGTTTGGCTTAATGGCTCAGACTTCTTGTTAACTGTTCTTATATCTTAAATTAACCCATTTCTATTAATCTATACTTTGCCATGTGGTTCATGGCTTACCGGCATCTTCACATGCTGCTTGTCATGGCAGTGGCTGGCAGTGTCTCTCTGCCTCAGTCTTCTACTTCCCAGAATTCTCTTCTCTGCTTGTCCCACCTATACTTCCTGCCTGGCTGCTGGCCAATCAGTTTTTTATTTATTGACCAGTCAGAGCAACCCATTTGACATACAGACCATCCCACAGCAACATTCATGCCTGTTGGATCCACTGGAGCTGGAGATATGGATGATTGTGAACCTCCATATGGGTGCTGGGAATCCAACTCATGTCCTCTGCAAAACCAAGCTCTCCAGCTCCTGTAATATTGTTGTACCCAGATTGCGACCCCCAGAGAGACCACCGAAGATGAGTGTGCCATAATGCAAAAGCAAAGTTTTCATTCGGGATATCCAAAAGCAATACAGACCTAGGCAGGGACTTCGTCCAACAGATCCAGCACAGTGGGGGCTGGAGGAAGTGCCCTCCTTTCTGCAAGCTCAGTTTTTAAAGGCAAAAACCCACAAGGTTACATCATTTAGGGGTGCTAGTACAGGTACAATTCTGATCGGCTCGCTTCTAGGGACTTTCTAGAAATCACAGCTTAATCTTATTTTTAAGGGGGTGGTTGCTCGTCACCATTTCTCATTGGCTGCCCTCAGGTGGGGACATTTCTACGGTCAGTTACCCTGGAAACCAGGGTTGGAACATTCTTTGGTTAAACAGTTACCTAGGGAACCAGGGAGAGGACATTCCATAGTCCAGCAGTCATTACCTCGTGACTACCTTGTGACTCTGTACTTTTACACTTCCTGGTTTCTGGAATCTGGACTGACTGGTTTCAGTAACTCATGGCCTATTCCAGTAACTCATGGCCTATACCTAAAAGGAGAAATCTTAGGCCTTAGTTTTAGGGTGAAAGCATTTTGGTTCCACATTTCCCCCTTCTCATGTGCCTAATGGAACTCAATTATGGGTTTTGGGCAGTTAGCTTATATGTATCCCTCTCTAATAATGGCCATGTATAGTTAGTCATCTTGTCTCTATGCCAGGGAATTTCCTTTTGACCCAGCATTTCAGCCATTTCTGAGCAGGGAACATGGGATGACGTATTCTCTTCTGGAACTGCTTCAAGCTGGCATTGGAGTGCTGTTGTCAGGGCCCCAAAAATGATGAAAGGATAGTCAAAGGTTGGGCAATGGGGCAATTGTCAGAAGTGTGTGGCTCTCTGACCCTGTAAAGACAGGGAACAATCACCTTGGCTGGGCTGGTCCACATCAGCTTTTAGCAAGTCCAGAGCTCACAGTCATCTGGAGCAGTAGAGTCAGCAACTGAAACTTGGAGGTGTCTGTCAGCCAAGTAGAAATCTGTTGAGACAAATTTAAACTAGGAACAGAAGTTAAAATTTATGAACTTATTTGGAACCCTTAGGCCCATACCCTTAGTAGTTTGGAAAAGCAGGAGTCTCAAGACCAGGAGAGAGGAAAAATACCATCTTTAGGAATAAGCTGCACTTATCTGGGATCCTTTCGACCTCTGTGAAGTGGATCCAAGTTTCATGGCTCTTTTAGTCCTCTGAGGTCTTCATGAACTATCTTACAAAATGATACAAAAATTTTAGATACACTAGTATTACTAATCTGTACTGAAATCCATATAGTAGACAAAGCAGGTAATGGGTATCTGTAAAACAGCAGAAGTGGACTCACACCTTTGACTCCCAACAAGAACTACAGATTTGGGTTAAAAGCTTGTGCATTTTCCTTCTGTCCAGAGAGCCAGGTATAAACTGGACAGAGATTTTTGACCTGATGAGAAGCACTTTTCGGTTTACACTTAGATATATTTAGATGACATCTAAAATAAATCTAAAATGTTGAGCTTATGACTGAACAGTTAAGTAGTCATTGCTCTACCAGCTTAAACTGGTAGATTTCTACTTGGCTGGCAGACACCTCCAAGTTTCAGTTGCTGATTCCACTGCTCCAGACAACTCTTAAATGTTAAGCTCTGAACCATTATATCATAGAACAGGAGAGTAATCTGAAACATATCTCATCTTAAATAATTTTTTTGAGATCCTCAAAGCTTAGAAGCTTTTCTATCCTCAGACCTTTCTTAAACTCATATCTGAACCTTTATGACTTATTTAAACTTTTATATCTTAGAGCATTTTCATAAAAGTGAGCTAACAAGCTGGCTATAGCCTTGCAGAAGGATCTGGTTGTCTGATGCTGCCACGCTGACAAAGTTAGAGCTAGCCTAGCCATCAGTACTATCAGAGATTTGAGAAGGATAAACTATATCTGAGTGCAGACCAAACAGCTTCCAATACTATAAATTACAGGGATCAATCCCTACCCAGGTCTCCATAGCATTGGAGGCACAAGTCAGAACAACATCAATCTTCTTCTGCCATCAGGCCCATAAGGCAGAATATTTTTCCTGTGGAATAGGGACATGGAAGACTGATCTTGATTTGTCTAGGAAAAAGGGTGCAATCAATTCCAATGTCCTGTTGCTTGTCCACAGTCTGGGCTGGGTCCTGGCGGCAGGCATTGCTTTGGGGCATCTTGCCCTGTGGTCAGCATTGTCGTAATCCAGGCAGAGATGTTGTGGTGCCTCATACAGAATCTTCTTTGGAGACCTTGGGTCACTGCTAGGATCTGGAAGTCTGTCTGATATAATAAGCTTTTAGATCAACATTTAAATGCCATGTTCTGCAGATTTCTGAAGTATGAGGGCTGTCCAGGTATATCTAAACAGATAAACTTTGTTTCTAGTTACTTGTTTCAAGCTCAACCCTGAAAACATATGCAAGGGACTGAGTGAATGAGTAAACTTATCCCTGTAATATTACATTAGTACCCTGACTATAATTAACAAAAAACTCTATTATTTATGACTATTTATGTTCTCTAACAGTCTACAATAAGTAGCCTAAAAACAATGCTTTTTAAGTTGAAGCTCTTCTAGCATCAAATACGGGTTCAGTAAAAAAACTAAAACAAAATATCAATATAAAACATATATATGGATCAGTTTATCCAAATAATTTAAGTTTAACAAACTTAGCAAATGCAAGGAGGCTAGACAACATTCTTGAGCCTGAATGTACCTTGGGTAAGGAGAAACATTTTCCAAGTCACTGGTTTTTAACTATCTCAATGTTATTTCATAACTGCAGTTTTGTCATTGTTAAATTTCTATGCAAACATCTGACATACAGGTGGTCCTAGGCCACCCCTGTAAAAAGACTTTTTTAACTCCCAAAGGATGAAGACTCATGGAACTGAGTCTATTTCAAGCCCTTTGTCAGACTGCTTAGGTCATGCTGCATCACAAGAAATGAACATCCCAGCTTAGATCCTGAAAGCCTAGAGGGCAGGCAGCTCCTTATGACCCACTTTGTCTCACAGAGCTTCCCGACATAAGGGCCAAACTTAAGCACTTGGAGAGAGGCCCTCTGACCCCACAGGCAGAAGTGTTAGCAGTGGCATTTAAGGTGTACTATGGGAGAAATGAAAAAGCCCTCCAAAAACCTGCCAAATGCTGTCACACACTATCCAACTGGCTCCCCCAAAGCCACTGGGTCCCTGTTTCAAGTGTGGGAAAGAAGGCCATTGTGCTTCGGCTTGCGCCACTGCCCCATGGGGGGCACTGATAGGGCCTTGCCCGAAATGCTGCCAGAAGGGCCACTGGTCAGCTGACTGCCCCAGTGCACCTAGGACACCCTCTGGCTGACCTTCTGGCTGAAGTCTTGGTCTTCAGTGATGACTGAGGCTGCCCAGTTCCCAGCCTGGCCACTCCCATCTCACACAAGGAACCCAGGGTAGTAATAATAATATCTGGGTAATATTTTTTCCTTCCTCTTGGACACTGGAGCCACCTACTCAGTCCTGAGGAAGTTTTGGGGTCCCACCTCTCCTTGTCTCCCTATTGTCAGTGTACCTCATCAGACCCCACCACTTAATTGTATTTTCAGAGGCATCCCTCTTACACACACATTCTTAGTGGTGCAAACCTGCCCTGTACCTCTAATGGGAAGGGATTTTCTAGCTAAGGTAGGAGTGTCCATTCATTTGCTCCCCTCATTCGCTTCAGCCCAGACTCACCAGGAGCTCCTCTCCTTCTTCTCCTAGCCACCCACCCTACTAGCTCTAACAGTTCATTTCCCTTGACAGCCTCTCAGGTGGACCCAAAAGTCTGGAACACCCAGAACCCTTCTATCACTAGACACCATCTGCCTATTACTATCCAGTCACAGGACCCTACCAGATACATTACCCAAGCTCAGTACCCTCTAACTCCAGAGCCTAGGAGGACTTAAGCCTATCATTTCTGACCTTTTCAGGGAAAAGCTGCTCCATCCAACATCTTTGCCTTTTAACAACCCCGTACTTGCAGTTAAGAACCTACCACCTGGTTCAAGATCTCCAGCTCATTAATTCTGTAGTGGTCCCTCTCCATACAGTAGTTGCCTAACCCTTTTATTCTCCTGTCCACTATCCCTTCAGGAACCTCTCACTCCTAAGTTCTATACATCAAGGATACCTTCTTTTCTATTCCTCTCAGACCTCAATCTCAAAATATCTTCGCTTTCACCTAACTGACCCTGACACTCATCTGTCTACACAGCTGACCTGCACTGTCTTGCCACAGGTATTCAGGGACAGTCCACACCTATTTGGTCAGGCTCTGGCCTCTGACCTGCTCTCTCTGTCTCTCCTTGGCTCTAAACTAATACAGTATGTAGATGAAATTCTACTCTGTAGCCCGTCCTTATAAGTTAGCCAAACTAACAACTCTGCTCTCCTAAATTTCTTGTCCAGCTGAGGCTATAGGGTATCCCCTTTCAAAGTTCAGCTGTCCACTCCCCAGGTCACCTACTTGGATCTAATCATTACTCCAACCCACAAGGTTATTACTGTAGATAGAAAATATCTAATTCATTATCTTGCAGTCCCTTCTACTAAACAGGAGATTCTGTCTTTCCTAGGAATAGCTGGCTTCCTATGGTCTTGGGTTCTATCTTTTTCTCTCCTTGCTCGCCCCTTATACGAGGCAGCTCAGGTCTCCCCACATGAACCCCTCCTTTACCCCATTACTAAACCTTTCCAGAAGCTCCAACAGGCTCTCCTCCAGGCCCCAGCGTTTCACCTCCCAGACCTAACCCGTTCTTCTCCCTCTATGTAGCAGAGAAGGAGGGATTTGCCCTGGGAACCCTAGAGCATCAGCTGGGACCCTCCTTGCACCTGTAGCATACCTGTCAAAGAAACTAGACCTTACCACTCAGGGGTAGGCACCCTGCATTTGTGCCTTAGCAGCTGCTGAGCTCCTTATTTGGGAATCAAAGAAGCTAATCTTTGGGTCACCTATTACTGTCTTCTCTCATCATACATAACCTGTCCCATCTCTTATCTTATAAAGGCTTACAAACTTTACCTCCTTCCTGGGTTCTTTCTCTCTAGGTGCCATTACTAGAAGATGTCACACTTACTTTCCAGACCTGTACACTTCTTAATATTTCAAGCCTCCTCCCTCAACCTAATGCTGACTGTTCTTCTCATTCCTGCATTAAAACCTTAGAGGAACTGTTGCCTCACCCTTCATACATAGAGGAGGGTACATTGCCTCAGGCTACTTATACCTGGTACACAGATGGCAGCTCCCTTTTACATGAGGGGACCTGTAAAGCAGGCTATGCCATAGTGTCAGATACTGAGGTAATAGAAGCACAGGCATTACCCGCACACACCACTAACCAACAGTCTGAGCTGATAGTTCTTACCCTTGGCACAGGGGCAATCCCTAAATGTTTACATGTGGGGCATTTACCCAACCACCCCCACAGTTCCCCAGAGTTTTCTTGAGTGCGAGCAGCAGGAAATATTAGATAGAAGGATTTATTGCAGAGAATCTTGCGGAGATAAACAGATAGAAAATAAAGGATAGCCTCGAGAGGGCCTGGAACCTAGTCCAACGGGCCCCGACTGTCTCTGCCCCAGGGTTTTTATAGAGACGCCAAGGGGTGGAGCAAAAGACCTCCTCCCCCAGCACAGCCAAGTGCAGACCATCCCAGACACCTGCACTTAGGCCTAAACATCCTCTATGCGGACCTGCTGGGTAAAGCCACGAGGAACCCGAGAACGGACTCCCACATTTACACAGACTCCAAATAGGCTTTTCATATCTTCCTGTCCCGCTGCTATTTGGAGAGAACGTGGGCTCCTTACAGCAAAGGGAGGATCCATATCTAATACAGGCCAAATAATGGCCATGCTAAAAGCTTCCCACCTCCCAAAGGCTATAGGAGTTATCCACTGCCAGTCTCATCAGACCGACAGCTCCATCATCTCTAAGGGAACTAACTGGGCTGACCAGGAAGCCAAGACAGCGGCCCTCCAGGGCCAAGTCTCACTCACCCACCACAGGGAATCCATACAGTGCAGCCCACACCCTCACAGGCAACTCCTGAAACTAGGCAAATTCTGTCCTATCTACACCAGCTCCTTCACCCTAATAGTCTTGCTCTGTATCAACTTGTAAAAGCCCACCTGCAGCCCACCTCTGAGGACTTACAGTTCTTAAGAACTATTACTGCCTCTTGTGAGATTTGCTAAAGGACAGACCCCAATACCAGGTACAGAAGTCAAACTTTTCCCACCCACCAGGCTAGAGGTTCCCTTCCACTGTCAGGAGATTTAAATATCTACTCATGATGGTGGACTCATTTTCAAATTGGGTGGAGGCATACCCTGTTTCTAATAAACGGGCTCAGACAGTTGCATATCTCCTTCTCTGAGAAATTATTCCTCGGTTTGGGATTCCTGCTTCTCTTCAGTCTGACAATGGTCCGGAGTTCACCTCCCAGGTTTCCCAAACACTAGCTAAGGCTCTTAATATTCCTTGGCATTTTCATGTCCCATACTGTCCTCAGTCCTCAGGAAAGGTGGAGCATTCCAACCGATCTTTAAGAACTATTCTTACTAAAATGTCACAGGAACTTCACCTCGACTGGGTAAAATTATTGCCTCTAGCTCTTTTCAGGCTCAGGGCTCTTCCTAAGAAGCCTCTTTCAATTTCTCCACTTGAACTAATGTATGGGAGACCGGCTCTAACACCAGGTCTTCTATTCAAACCTCCAGCTATTCCAGACAGTCTGTTAACTCCCCTGCTCTGTCATCTAAGGTCTATCCTGTGGAACTTTGTAGACCATTCCTTACCTCAGCCATGTAAAAGTCCTTGCCCACCAACAATCCACATTGGGGATCAGGTTCTTCTTTCCCCTCCAGGCCAGTGCTCTTCACCTCTTTCCCTTAAATATCAGGGACCTTTCAAGGTAATTCTTGTAACCCCCACAGCTGCTAAGCTCAAGGGCTTTCCCCACTGGGTCCACTTGTCTCATTTAAAACCTTTTATCTCACCTCCATCCCAGAAAAATCTCTATACATAGTGACGCAGACAGGGCCCTGCTCTCTGAAGTTCCAGAGGACACCAGGATCCACTGCCCTGTGGCCAATTCCAGAAGAATGAGGTATCACCCCACAAGCTCTTCCTTTCTGATTCCCATTCCTAATTACCTACTCAGCTAATTGTTATAGGACCACCATAGAGCTGGAGGCCAAGGGCCATCAGATATATCCATGCAGTAAGGAAAAGGAACAATAACAATTGAAAGGTATTTATAGCCCCAGACCAAAATGGGTCTGGGCTCTGCAAAAACAGATTTTAATATAACAATCTATTACTGTTGAATGCTCTTAGCAATTGATCACCTGTGTCTCCTGGATGCTAAACTAATAAAGGAAAGAGTTTCCTTAAAATAATCTGTTTCTGATAAAGCTTATCTCAGGTAAAAATTAAAAACATATTCTAAATCTCTCTCTCTCTCTCTCTCTCTCTCTCTCTCTCTCTCTCTCTCTCTCTCTCTCTCACATTAACTAGCAGAGTACTAAACACTACAATGGTCACCAGCCCAAGACTTTAATTTTCTCATGGCTGCTTCTTCTAATATGTTTAAAAAATTTCCTAAGTTCCAGAAACCAGCTTAAACTCATCCAACAGGTCAGGTTTACTTCAAGACAAGTGACAAACCCAAACCTTCCTGGTCTTGGGACCCTCTCTCCTACCTTGGGAACCCCCCAAAAATAAAAATAAAAATAATAATAATAATTCTTTTTTCTAAGCTTTTCTCTGTCTCACCAGTATCCTGTCAGACACAAGCAGCCAGAGTTCCAAGCCAGGAAAGATGGACAACTCCAGGGCAGCAGACAACAGCCCACCATCCCAGGACACCTGTCTACCTCAGAAGCCCCCTTGTCTATCTCCCCAAGAGCCAACCGATGCCCACCAATTCAGCTGGAAGCAGTTTTCGGGAGAAATGATGCCCCATACCCACTCATCAGCCATCGTTTACAAAAACAAAGAGTTCCTGGGATGATAGGAATTCCAGCCATGCCCCTATGATTGCGCATGCCCTGGCAGGATACTTAGTCATTTCTGCCTAGTCATTTCCGGGTCATACATCCTACGTAACTCATGTGCTGCGTTGTCATGTAAATTGCATGCAGCATGACCATGTGATCTATGTGCATGCATGGAGTAGCCACGTAGGCCCATGAGTGCACGGGCAGGGTAGTCCTTAAAAGGTGGATCCCATGTCCCCTCTCCCTCCTCTTCATGTGTCCTTTCAGCAGACCTGAACACATCTGTCCCTTTCTCCTTTTCTTAATAAAACTCTTGTTAGTGGGTTTTGTTGTGTTCTGTCACTTTTCCTCGCAGGGTAAGAGAGCCACTGAATCCAACACAGAACATTAAGGATAGCTTATGTCACTTGTATACTGGTTGCCAATTTCCAGTACCAATTCCTGGTTGACAAGACTTCTATTGCCCCACTCCTGCCCAATCAAGAGTTCAACCCTCATCTGAATCCAGAATTCCCCATACCCTGCTATCCTTTACTTCTTAAAAACCCTGCCATAACTGAGCTCAGGTTCTCCCTGACCCAATCGCTGTGTTGGAATGGATGGAGAGTCAAGCTTGAGCTTGCAATAAAGCCTGTTTGCCTTGGCATATGAACTCAGACTCCTGTTGATCTGGGGGGGGGGGGGCTTTTGACCAGCCTGTGAGCGTCTTTCAGTTTGTCTGGCTTGGTTTCACATTGTCACATTGTCTCTTTCTTGCATTGTACTTTGACCAGGCCTATTTCTGAAGTGCTGGCAAAGGTCTGAGTAGATGCTGCAGGCCTGGGAATTGGTTACAACTGAGCTGTAACCAAGACATACAGAACATAGTCAGAAACAAACATGCAGTGGCCACATTCATGCATTCAAACATTAAAACAAACAGACAAAACTTTCTTTACTTCCTCCAGCTATAATTTTAAGGAGCAGTGTCATGTTACCTGTTGGCTCCAATTTTTGAGGGCACTGGAGAAAGCTGCCTACAAGCCCCAGTACTGCATTCTGCAATCATAGGCTGACATTTAATTATTTTAGGTTGTGGCTCTGGGCAGCAGTGATACTTGATTTAAAGGAGCTGCAAACGCAGAGTTCCCATAGCAGAGCCAGCTTGCCAGTATTTGTAAAACAGCCACCTTTTTTTTAAAAAAAAAATAAATAAATAAAGCATAGAGCAACAATTAAGCAATTAAACAAAACTACAGACAAACTGACAAACATGGACAGACTGTTGATCCAAGGACAACCAATAGAGTGGGAGAGGAGATGGGAAGAGAACCAGATGTCCTCCAGCGGGACCCAGACATCCTGCTGCTCTATCAACCTGGCCCAGGAGGCAGATGAAGCATTGACCTGCTCTGTTTCCAACCTGGGCCAGTTGCAGGTTCTTACTGGCCACCAGAGGAAAAACTGGTTCCTCCTCATTTCCCCCTTGGAGGACTGGTGCCGATGGCGTGGGATGTGGCTTTTCAGTTTCCTCTTTGAGAGCCAAGATAGTTTTTCTTGGCGATCCTGTGGAAATGAAAGGTTTTAGCTAAGAAGGGGGGTGCAGGACTAGATCCTGCCACATGATAATATAAGGAATCTCGTCCGGATAGCCAGGAGTCCCAAAGATGACATCTTTGGTGTGAGCCACCAGGGATTGAAACTTCCTTCTCTTGGCCAACATATATTAAAGGAAGGCCATTCTAACTGACAGAGTGTGGTTAATTTTTCTTTTTTAGTTTCAAACCTGTCTTTTTGTGCTCTAGTCTTAAACTCCTGAAAATGGTCAAGAATCAGTGTGAAGGGCATGGGACTTTTGTCAATATTTGACTTTTGTCCCAAAAATGTCAGTCTTGAGTGTCAGACACAAAAGAAACAGTCCAAAAGCAAACAAAATACAAAACAAAGCAGATTCCTACTGGCCATCAAAGGAAAAGCTGATTCTTCCTGGCTACCAAAGGAAAAACTGAAACTAAGATGACTGCTTGTTGCCAATCAGCAGACGCGACCCACCTCGTCTATTCAGAGAAACCAGAGGGATACAACCAATACTGTACAGAAGGGTCCTTGTTGCAGTCAGCTTCCTGGGCTTAATCCTGGGCTCAGAATTTCTCTCTGGGCGTTCTGGCCATTGTAACTAATGTAAAAGGGATTCAAATGTCAATGAGGTATGAATAAAATTACAGTTGTTTTATGCAGTTCTGCTTTATTAAGGGCTGGCTCTGAAATTTGGTTATGGCCCATCTTTTTCCAAACCCAGACTTGTTTTTTAAGTCTCTATGTCCACGGTCAAAAATTGGCAGACAGAAAGAACAAGAGCGGAGCAACCAAGAAGTTATTGGTTTATAAACTTATTGAACATAGTTAAAATCTGTAATATTTGTAACAAAGAGGTTGACTCAAAACTTTGACACAGGGTTAATAATCAGAAGGCTACATAGGTAGCCTTAAAACAAAAATCTAATTCAGCAATGTCTATGGTTCTGGGCAAATATTCAAATGTGCTAACCTTGATTTTTAACCCTTTTAGTTCTGCTTCTGACTGTTTTTGTCAACTGAAATAAGTCAACCCCAAAAACATGGTTTTTATGTTTAAAGATTCACCCTGAAAAAGGCTCAATACCACACTGGAATCCCAAACACCCAGTGTAGTCACTGGCCAACTAAAGTTAGGGCCACAACTGCTAAGCATCAAGAACTGGGATAATTCTATCTTGTGATGCAATGAGACAAAGACCTTAAATAACCTGGCAAAGAACTTAGAACAGTTTTTCAACCTCAAGACTCTGGGAATCAAAAGACATTTTTATAGGAGTAGCCTAGGGTCACCTGCACGTCAAACGTTTGCATAACAATGACCCACAAAAAGTTGAAAACCACTGGCTTAAAGAATGTCTCTTTTAAGATTTATTCAAGTTTGCAAAAACTGGTTTAAGGATGTGTCTAACCTCTTTGTTTTTCTATAATGGTACACTATGTAAGGATCAAGAAAATTCCCAGTCTGTTTATAGACTATGTTTATGAATTAAAAATCTTATACTTACCTGGCAGGGGAGATACCATGATCACGAAGGTGGTTTTCCCAGGGCGAGGCTTATCCATTGCACTCTGGATGTGCTGACCCCTGCGATTTCCCCAGATGCGGGAAACTCAGCTGCATAATTTGTGGTAGTGGGGGACTGCGTTCGCACTCTCCCCGTTAAGAAAAAAAAAAAGAATTAAAAATCTTATCTTGACACTAAAAGAGCTTCAATTCAAAAATTGTTATTTTATTATAAACTGTTAAAGATAATTAAGCCTTAAAATGTTCAGAACTATACTTAAGTCATGCTAAAGACTAATGTAATCAAGTACAGAAAAAAATTTATCTAGCCTCTTATATGTTTTCAAGATATATCCTAAACCAAACAACTAAAAACAAGTAGGAGTCATTAGGCTTAAGTTCTCAAACTGTCAGAGATTTGCTGAGGATGACATTTAAGATATTTAAACTTCTATGACAGACAGAGATTCTCAGATCCTAGCAGTGACTCCCAAGGTCTCTAAGAAGACAATGGGCACAGCAATGGACAACTCCACCTGGACTATGGCAATGCTATCCGGCTGACCACTGGGTGAGACTGCCCCAATGTCTCACCTTCTGCCAAAGTTCAGCCCAAACTGTGGACAAGCGGGACACTGGAGAGTTGATATCCTACTTTGCCTAGACGATGTGAGGCCAATCTCCCCATATTCCTCCTGCACAGGAAAGCCTCTCATCCTCTGGGCCTGGCAGCCAAGACTGCTGTCCTGATAACTGCCCTCATCGCCATAGAGTCCACAGGAGCCTGGGGTATCTGTTCAGGTAAAGACTATAAATCAGCCTCTGTCATTTGGGTTAACTCTTCTCAGATCTCTGACATTGACAGCTAAGCTAACTGCAGCTTTGTCAGCCAGACAACAGCAGACAATCAGCTCCTTCCCTCAAGGCAGCAGCCTCCTTGTTGGTTCATTAGTCAGTTCATTAATTAGTTAAAGGTGCTAGGTCTCTTATTAGAAAAAGGCAAACAGGTTTGCCTTGATTACAAACTTCATATTAAAGAATATACAGCACAAAGCCACACAGAGAAACCCTGGCTCGAAAAACCAAAAAAAAAAAAAAAAAGAAAGAATATACAGGTTTCAGGTGTAACTTTTCATTTAAAAGAACACACCTCACAATGGCTGTCCTCAATAATAACTATTCATGTCTCTGGTAAAATACACTTTCTAATGATGTTAAAAATATAATGCAAAAAATTACAAAAAAACCCATAAAATTGGCTTAGTCTAGTTATGTTGAGAGACATGTATCATAGCTTTTTCTGGTTTTGTTTCTTTATAGGTTCACTTAATAGTCAAAAAAACATAAAAGCCTGACAGGACAATTGGTCTTGGACATTAAACTTATACACCCTGTATGACTCGCAAACTTGACTAAAAATATATTGTTACACTGAGATTTCAGAGGTTTAGAGTTTTTCTTTTCTTTTTTTTTAATTTTTATTTTGCAATACAATTCAGTTCTACATATCAGCCACAGATTCCCTTGTTCTTCCCCCTCCCGCCCCCCTCACCTTCCCCCCAGTCCGCCCCCCATTCCAATCTCCTCCAGGGCAAAGCCTTCCCCACAGACTGAGATCAACCTGGTGGACTCAGTCCAGGTAGGTCCAGTCCCCTCCTCCCAGGCCGAGCCAAGGGACCCTGCATAGGCCCCAGGTTTCAAACAGCTGACTCATGCAATGAGCACAGGAACCGGTGCCACTGCCTGGATGCCTCCCAAACAGATCAGGCCAATCAACTGTCTCACCCACTCAGAGGGCCTGATCCAGTTGGTGACCCCTCAGCCATTGGTTCATATTTCATGTGTTTCGGTTCGTTTGGCTATTTGTCTCTGTGCTTTATCCAACCTTGGTCTCAACAATTCTCGCTCATATAAACCCTCCTCATTCTCACTAATTGGACTCCCAGAGATCCACCTGGGGCCTAGTCATGGATCTCTGCATCCAGATCCCTCAGTAGTTGGATGAGGTTTCTAGCACGACAATTAGGGTGTTTGGCCATCCCATCACCAGAGTAGGTCAGTTCGGACTGTCTCTCGACCATTGCCAGCAGTCTGTTGTGGGGGTATCTTTGTGGATTTCTGTGGGCCTCTCTAGCACTTTGTTTCTTCCTATTCTCATGTGGTCTTCATTTACCATGGTCTCCTATTCCTTGTTCTCCCTCTCTGTTGTTGATCCAGCTGGGATCTCCCACTCACCCAAGCTCTCTTTCCCTCGACCCTCGCCCTTCACTACCCTCACTCATGTCCAGGCTGTTCATGTAGATCTCATTCCATTTCTCTGTCATTGGGCGATCCCTGTGTCTTTCTTGGGGTCCTGTTTTCCAGGTAACCTCCCTGGTGATGTGAGTGGCAGTCCAGTCATCCTTGTTCCACATCTAGTATCCTGCTATGAGTGAGTACATACCATGTTTGTCTTTCTGAGTCTGGGATACCTCACTCAGGATGATTTTTTCTAGATCCATCCATTTGTCTGCAAACCTCATGATGTCATTGTTTTTCTCTGCTGAGTAGTATTCCATTGTGTATATGTACCACATTTTGTTTATCCATTCTTCAGTTGAAGGGCATCTAGGTTGTTTCCATGTTCTGGCTATTACAAACAATGCTGATATGAACATAGCTGAACAAGTGCTCTTGTGGTGTGGTTAAGCATTCCTTGGGTATATGCCCAAGAGTGGTATAGCTGGATCTTGGGGGAGATGGATTCCCAATTTTCTAAGAAAGCGCCATATTGATTTCCAAAGTGGTTGTACAAGCTTGCATTCCCACCAGCAGTGGAGGAGAGTTCCCCTAGCTCCACATCCTCTCCAGCATAAGGTGTCTTCAGTGTTTTTGATCTTAGCCATTCTGACAGGCGTAAGGTGGTATCTCAGAGTTGTTTTGATTTGCATTTCCCTGATGATTAGGGATGTTGAGCAATTCCTTAAATGTCTTTCAGCCATTTGAGTTTCCTCTGTTGAGAATTCTCTGTTTAGTTCTATAGCCCATTTCTTAATTGGACTGTTGGGCATTTTGATGTCTAATTTCTTGAGTTCCTTATATATTCTGGATATCAGTCCTCTGTCAGATGTGGGGTTGGTGAAGATCTTTTCCCATTCTGTAGGCTGTCGCTTTGCTTTGTTGACCGTATCCTTTGCCCTACAAAAGCTTCTCAGTTTCAAGAGGTCCCATTGATTGATTGTTTCTCTCAGTGTCTGTGCTACTGGTGTTCTATTTAGGAAGTGGTCTCCTATGCCAATGTGTTCAAGACTACTTCCTACTTTCTCTTCTAGCAGGTTCAGAGTAGCTGGATTTATGTTGAGGTCCTTGATCCACTTGGACTTAAGTTTTGTGCACGGTGATAGATATGGATCTATTTGCAGCCTTCTACATGTTGATATCCAGTTTTGCCAGCACCATTTGTTGAAGATGCTTTCTTTTTTCCATTGTGCACTTTTGGCTTCTTTGTCAAAAATTATTTGTTCATAGGTGTGCGGATTAATGTCAGGGTCTTCAATTCGATTCCATTGGTCCACATGTCGGTTTTTATGCCAGTACCAAGCTGTTTTTATTACGGTAGCTCTATAGTAGAGCTTGAAGTCAGGGATCGTGATGCCTCCAGAGGTTGTGTTATTGTACAGGATTCTTTTGGCTATCCTGGGTTTTCTGTTTTTCCATATGAAGTTGAGTATTATTCTTTCCAGGTCTGTGAAGAATTGTGTTGGTATTTTGATGGGGATTGCATTGAATCTGTAGATTGCTTTTGGTAAGATTGCCATTTTTACTATGTTAGTTCTGCTTATCCATGAGCATGGGAGATCTTTCCATTTTCTGACATCTTCTTCAATTTCTTTTTTCAGGGACTTAAAGTTCTTGTCATATAGGTCCTTCACTTGCTTGGTTAGTGTTACCCCAAGGTATTTTATGTCATTTGTGGCTATAGTAAAGGGTGATGTAGCTCTGATTTCCTTCTCCGCTTCTTTGTCCGTTGTATATAGGAAGGCTACTGATTTTTTTGAGTTGATCTTGTATCCTGCTATGTTGCTGAAGGTGTTTATAAGCTGTATCAGTTCCTTGGTGGAATCTTTGGGGTTGCTCAAGTATACTATCATGTCATCTGCAAATAGGGAAAGCTTGACTTCTTCCTTTCCAATTTGTATCCCCTTAATCTCCTTATGTTGTCTTATTGCTCTGGCTAGAACTTCAAGTACTATATTGAATAAGTATGGGGAGAGCGGACAGCCTTGCCTCGTTCCTGATTTTAGTGGAATTGCTTTGAGTTTCTCTCCATTTAATTTGATGTTGGCTGTTGGCTTGCTGTAAATTGCCTTTATTATGTTTAGGTATGTTCCCTGTATTCCTGATCGCTCCAAGACCTTTATCATGAAGGGGTGTTGGATTTTGTCAAATGCCTTTTCAGCATCTAGTGAGATGATCATGTGGTTTTTTTCTTTGAGTTTGTTTATATGGTGTATCACATTGACAGACTTTCGTATGTTGAAACATCCTTGCATCCCTGGAATGAATCCTACTTGATCATGGTGGATAATTGTTTTGATGTGTTCTTGGAGTCTGTTTGCCAGTATTTTATTGAGTATTTTTGCATCAATGTTCATGAGGGAGATCGGTCTGTAGTTCTCTTTCTTTGTTGTATCCTTGTTTGGTTTAGGAATCAGGGTAATTGTAGCCTCATAGAAGGAGTTTGGTAATGTTCCTTCTGTTTCTATTGTGTGGAACAATTTAGAGAGTATTGGTATTAACTCTTCTTTGAAGATCTGGTAGAATTCTGCACTGAAACCATCTGGTCCTGGGCTTTTTTTGGTTGGGAGACTTTTAATGACTGTTTCTATTTTGTTAGGGGTTATTGGACTATTTAAATAGTTTATCTGGTCTTGATTTAATTTAGGTATGTGGTACCTATCCAGAAAATTATCCATTTCTTTTAGGTTTTCCAGTTTTGTGGAATAGAGGTTTTTGAAGTATGACCTGATGATTCTCTGGATTTCCTCAATATCTGTTGTTATGTCCCCCTTTTCATTTCTGATTTTGTTGATTTGGATGCTCTCTCTCTGTCTTTTGGTTAGTTTGGATAAGGGCTTGTCTATCTTGTTGATTTTCTCAAAGAACCAACTCTTTGTTTCATTAATTTTTTGTATTGTTCTCTTTGTTTCTATTTTATTGATTTCAGCTCTCACTTTGATAATTTCCTGGCATCTATTTTTCCTGGGAGACTTTGCTTCTTCCTGTTCTAGAACTTTCAGGTGTGCTGTTAAGTCACTAGTGTGAGATTTCTCCAGCTTATTTATGTGGGCGTTTAGTCCTATGAATTTCCCTCTTAGTACTGCTTTCATAGTGTCCCATAGGTTTGGATATGTGGTGTCTTCATTTTCGTTGATCTCTAGGAAGTCTTTAATTTCTTTCTTTATTTCTTCCTTAACCCATTGTTGATTCAGTAGGGTATTATTCAGTTTCCATGAGATTGTAGGTTTTCTGTAGTTTTTGTTGTTGTTGAAATCCAACTTTAGACCATGGTGGTCTGATAGAACACAGGAGGTTATTCCAATTGTTTTGTATCTGTTTAGATTTGTTTTGTGACCAAGTATGTGGTCGATTTTTGAGAAGGTTCCATGGGGTGCTGAGAAGAAGGTATATTCTTTTTTGTTAGGATGGAATGTTCTGTAGATGTCGATTAAGTCCATTTGAGTCATGACATCAGTTAAGTCCTTTATTTCTCTGTTAAGTTTCGATTTGGGGGATCTGTCCAGTGGTGAAAGTGGGGTGTTGAGGTCTCCCACTATTAATGTGTGGGGTTTTATATGTGATTTAAGCTTTAATAATGTTTCTTTTACATATGTGGGTGCCCTTGTGTTTGGGGCATAAATGTTCAGAATTGAGACTTCATCTTGGTGGATCTTTCCTGTGATGAGTAAGTAATGCCCTTCTTGATCTCTTTTGATTGATTTTAGTTTGAAGTCTATTTTGCTGGATATCAGGATGGCTACACCTGCTTGTTTCTTAAGACCGTTTGATTGGAAAGTCTTTTCCCAGCCTTTTATTTTTAGGTAGTGTCTATCTTTGAATTTGAGATGTGTTTCTTGTATGCAGCAGAAAGATGGGTCCTGCTTTTGTATCCATTCTGTAAGCCTATGTCTTTTTATAGGTGAATTAAGTCCATTGATATTGAGGGATATTAATGTCCAGTGATTGTTCATTCCTGTTATTTTTTGGTGGTGATCTGTGTGTACTTTTCTTCGTTGGGGTTTACTGCTGTGACTTTATCTATTGCCTGTGTTTTCGAGGGTGTATCTGACTTCCTTAGGTTGGAATTTTCCTTCTCGTGCTTTCTGTAGGGCTGGGTTTGTGGATAAATATTGCTTAAATCTGGCTTTGTCATGGAATGTCTTGTTCACTCCATCTATGATGATTGAAAGTTTTGCTGGGTATATTAGTCTAGGCTGACATCCATGGTCTCTTAGTGTCTGCATTACATCTGTCCAGGTCCTTCTGGCTTTCAAAGTCTCCATTGAGAAATCGGGTGTTATTCTGATAGGTTTGCCTTTATATGTCATTTGGCCTTTTTCCTTTGCTGCTCTTAATATTCTTTCTTTATTCTGTACGTTTAACTGTTTAATTATTATGTGGCGAGGGGACTTTTTTTTGGGGGTCTAGTCTATTTGGTGTTCTATAGGCTTCCTGTATCTTCATAGGCATTTCCTTCTTTAAGTTGGGAAAGTTTTCTTCTATGATCTTGTTGAATATATTTTCTGTGCCCTTGAGTTGGTATTCTTCTCCTTCTTCTACCCCTATTATTCGTAGGTTTGGTCGTTTCATGGTGTCCCAAATTTCTTGGACATTTTGGTTCATGACTTTGTTGGCTTTAGTGTTTTCTTTGACTGATGAATCTATTTCTTCTATTGTATCTTCAACGCTAGAGATCCTCTCTTCCATCTCTTGCATTCTGTTGATTATACTTGCATCTGAAGTTCCCAATCGTTTTCTCAGATTTTCTATTTCCAGCATTCCCTCTGTTTGTGTCTTCTTCATTTTTTCTATTTCCCTTCTCAGGTCTTGGACTGTTTCCTTCATTTGTTTCATTGATTTTTCTTGATTTTCTTTCAGTATTTTATTGTTCTCTTCCAGGACTTTATTGATTTCTTCTAATTTGTTTGCCCTTTCCTCTAGTTGTTTACAACGTTCTTCACATTTTTTTGTCTTTTCCTCTACACGAGCCTCTAGCTTCTTCATGATGACGTTCATAAGGCTATTTTCTTCTGCTTCTTCCAATTTCTGATGTTCAGGTCTAGGTGTTGGAGGAGGGCTAGGGCCTGGTGATGCTGTATTGCTATTCATTTTGTTGTATGTGTTTCTGCCTTGACGTCTGCCCATCTCCTTGTGGTTCGTTTTTGGCCTTACCGCACACTTGGTTCAGACAGAGCTGACAGATTCAGGAAGTCTCTCTCTCTTGTCCAGATGGGAGCTCTCTTGTCCAAATTGGAAGTCCGGGGCAGGATGGGAGCTCTTGTCTAGAAGGGAAGTCCGGGGGAGGATGGGAGCTCTCTTCTCTCTCTCTCTCTCTCTCTCTCTCTCTCTCTCTCTCTCTCTCTCATCTCTCTCTCTCTCTCTGTCCTCCAGACGGGAAGTCCGGGGCAAGATGGGAGCTGGGGGCCAGCCTCTAAGTCTCAGGAAGAGGCTTGGGGCTCAGGTGGATGGGCATGGGGGCAAGGCATGGAGACTGCAGGGTCTGCCAGGGGTCTTGGGGAAGGGGATCCTTCCCGGTGGGGCTAGAAGGGAACCTGCCCGGTGGCCAGAACCTGGGGCCAAGTTGGGCAGGTCTTCTCTGGAGTGGCTGGTGCCCAGGGATGGGGTCCGGGGCAAGCTAGGGCACTCACCTGTGCTTCAGAAGGAAAGTCCGGGGCAAGATGGGATTAGAGTTTTTTTTAAAAAATTTGTTTATTTATTATGTATATAGTATTCTGCCTGCATGTATCCCTGCAGACCAAAAGGGCACCAGATCTCATTACAGATGTTTGTGAACCACCATGTGGTTGCTGGGAATTGAACGCAGGACCTCTGGAAGTGCTCTTAACCTCTAAGCCATCTTTCCAGCCTGAGGTTTAGCGTTTTAACATTAATAAAAGAATTTTGGATAAAGTGAGAGCACTGAATACTCACTATTCAGTCATAAGCTCAAGATTTAAAATTTTCTTTATAGACTTAAAGATGTTTTTCATCAGGCTAACCCAAAGCCATAGCTTTTGCTATGTCTCCAAGATGTAAATCTATTCTAGCTATTTTACAGACACTTGTAAGGATTCAGAAAGGTCATAAGGCTTAAAGCCATCTGTCATAGGTCAAACAGACCCCAGATAAGTAAAACTTCCAAATATAAGGTTTTCTTTTAAGTTCCTAAATTTTAACTTTTACCCTTAGTCTATATTTGTCTCAGCAGATTTAACAGACACTATCTAGGGAGCACCGATGGAATGCAAACTACGGAGCTCTGGACTTGCTGAAGCTGATGTAAATCAATCCAGCTGATGTAATTGCTCCCCATCTCTTCACCTGGAACAGCTAATCAGATGCTCTCGATAAATGTGCAGCCTTTGATTAGCCTTTTAACCTTCCTGGACCCTGACAACTGACACCCCAACTTCAGCTGGAAGCAGCTACAGAAGAGAATACATCATCCCTGTCCCCTGAAACCAGGCTGAAAATCTTAAGTCAAAGGCAAATTCCCTTTGGGGGAAACCTGTTGCTTATCATTTGGAGATATGGTGGTCCAGCTCTTCCTCAACATAAAATACTATAAAGAGACTCAGATGGAATTAGCCCTGTCTTCCCCCTCCAGATCTAAGAGAGCCATAGGGGCAGCCACAATAATGCTCTCCAGTTTTGTCAGACTTGGGTTATCAGGTATAGCCACAGGTATAGGGACCTCAGCATTGATATTACAAGGCAAAAACTACAAGGCTTTACAATCAGCCATAAATTCAGACTTGGCTCACATTGAGGACTCTATTGACAAACTAGAAAGGTCTCTAGACTCCCTAGCTGAAATAGCCCTACAGAACAGACAAGAACAAAGCAGTGAAAATAAACCTTTAAAAAAAGAAAAAATTGACAAGAGCAGTGATGGTGATATAGAACACCATTCTCCTGAACATTCCTTCCACCAAAAAGTGGGTGCAGTATTTTTAACATTCAGTTCCACTCAAATTCTCCCAGCACAGGCAGAGTGTGGCAAATTTTCCCCAGAATGTTCCATGTTACAGAATGTTACCTACTCAAATTCTTGATAAAAGAACTGGAATAATCCACGGGCAGGAGTTACAGATCACCATACTTTATTAAGCCAATTAAAGACAAGTGAGTCCTCAGGCTGAACAAGAGCAGACTAATGCCCTGGAAAAACTCTTGGCATTAAAACAGAATGTGGTCAGTAGAGACAAGAGGATGTCTTGAACCAGGTGGTAGGTTCCATTAGACTCTTTAACTGCAAGTATGGGGGTGTTAAAAGGAGAAGAAGTTGGACAGAGCAGCTTTTTTTCTGAGAAGGTCAGAAATGATAGGCTTAAATCCCCTAAGACTCTGGAGTGAGAGAGGGTACTGAGCTTGAGTAATGTACCTGGTAGGGTCCTACAACTGGATAATAATAGGGGGATGGTGCCTAGTGATAGAAGGGTTCTGGGTGTCCCAGGCTTTTGGGTCCACCTGAGAGGCTGGCAAGGGAAAGGAAATGCCAGAGCTAGTAGGCTGGGTGGCTAAGAGGAGGAGAAGAGGTGCTGCTGCTGAATCTGGAGTGAGGCAAATGGAGGGCACAAATGAAATAAAAGCTCCTACTTTAGCTAGAAAATCTCTTCCCATTAGGGGCACAGGGCAGGTTGGTGCAACTAAAAATGTGTGGGTGAGAGGGATACCCCTGAAAATACAATTAAGTGGTGGGGTCTGGTGAGGTGGGTAAGGCTGTCCCTCTATCCTAACAATAGGAAAATGAGAAGAAGAGGTGGGACCCAAAACTCCCCCAGGATTGAGTAAGTGGCTCTGTGTCCAAAAGGAAAGAAATGGGTTGTCCCGATGCTGTAATGGCTATCCTGAGTTCCCTGTAAGAGATGACACCTTCAATTCTCACCCATGGCCAAGCCTAGGAGATTGTCTGGAGGGTGGTCTTTGTTTGATGTCCCCATGCCATAAGGTGCACGGGGACAGTCAGCTGACCAGTATCCCTCTTGGTGGCACTTCAGACAAGGTCCAGATGCTGTTCCACATGGGGCAGGGCATGCATGAGTCCAGTGGCCTTCTCTACCACATTTAAAACAGGGACCTGGAGGCTTTTGGGCAGATGGTTGGATAGTATGTGCCAGTATTTGGCAGTCCTGTTTATGGGCTTTCTCATCTCTCCCATGGTACACCTTAAATGCCACCACTAAGACTTCTGCCTTTGGGAGGGGCCCTCTCTCCAGACTCTTAAGTTTAGCCCTGATGTCAGGGAAGCTCTGGGAGATATGAGATGGATTTTATTCCTTATCTTGAATTACATCTTTTAGCTTTTTATAGTTTACTGGTTTGAGGGCAGCCTTAGGAAGACCCGCCAGGAGGTTATAAACTGATCTCTAGCTAGACAGCCACCTGGAGTATGATAATCCCAATGTGGGACTGGTTTGATGAAACTTGTCTGTGCTCCTCAGGGCAGCTCAAGAACGAGTGACAGGAGGAGTGAAGGTGGGAGCCAGAGTGGGGTGATTGGAGCGACCTGATATGGAGAGGAAGAGGGGGTTAGTGGAGGAGCCGAAAGGGCAGATGCTCAAGGAGCAGGAGCAGGAGGTCAAGTAGGCGGAGGTTCCTTGGAGTCAGAGATTCCTCAGATTCAGGTTGCATGGCTAGGAGCACATGGGTAGGAAAGAAGGAATCAAGGAGGGAGGAAAAATCTTAGGTAAACAAAGCTTGGGGATAAGGTAGCTCTTCATTTGCCCATTTGCTGGCAGAAGTTAGATAATTCCTGTAAAATATCGGGGTCCAAGGAGCCATTAGGTGGCCATTTTTTATTGTTATCTAAGGGATATTTAAGGCATTTCTCAGAGGAGGAGTGGGACTAAGAGGAGGAAGCCTTATTTCCCATGACTGCGGCAGAGAGAAAAAATAAAAAACTAAATAACAAACATAATCCAAGACCACAATCTCAGGTGTCCCCAAGATCAATGAAGGATCTGTGATTGGTGCAAGTCACCCAACACTTCATCAAGCAGGGGATGAGGGCCAGGTCATATGTGTAGCTGGAGGACCCCTGTGGGTCCAACAGCATTCAATGCTTCATTAAGAGGGAATGAGTTATGGCATACACAGCCCAAGGACCCCCCTCCCAGGGGTCTGACAGTGAGAACAATATCTCAAGACTACAATCATGGGAAATGGCCAGAGACTGAATCCAGTTTACACTGGCTAGAAAGGGAGAACTCACCAACTGAAGCATCTGGTGTTGTGCAAAGTGGTCCAGCAACCAGGCAAATGAAAAAGTGGGCAGTTGTAGATAGAGCAAAACCTTGGTACAGCATCCTGGATGCAGAGTGCTGGGAAGGCCTGCTTCATCTTGGCCCCAATGTTAGTTATTATGCGGTGCTGTGTTCACCCACAGATGAGTGTGTGAACACACATACATTTTAAAAATACATCTTAAAAATGTAGAGTTACCACCAGCTAGGGCTGGATAGCCTGGAGGGATGTAGCAAGGGTCCATGGAAAGCCATTTATTCTGAATTGGTGTCTATTATATGGTAGTTTTCTTCAATGATCAGGATTCAAGTTGTGGAAATAGGAATAGCCCACTTACCATTGCCATTAATGACTCTTTACCAAAAATTTTCCTTCCTTTTCCTATGACTTAATGCTCTGACATCCTAGAAATCTTGAGTACAAAAGGCAGATGTTTAAAAGGAGGCAAAAACAATATTTCATTGATCTAGAAGCTAATATTTCCCACTTCTGCCTTTGAGCTCCTGATGCTCTGGAGTTACAGTGTTATCAGGGTTTACTGACAGCCAGACTTTCAATGTGTGTTTATATCTTCTTTCAACTGCCCCCTCATATCCTCCAGGCTCCCCATCATGTCCCTCTCCCCTTGGTCCCCTCCCACATCCTCCAGGCTCCCATCATGTCCCTCTCCCCTTAATCCCCTCCCACATCCTCCAGGCTCCCCATCATATCCCTCTCCCTCTTTGGGTTCTGTCATTTTGATTTTCCCCTTGAGTCCAGTTAGTGCCGCTTTTTGAAATGCTGACTGATCTTGGGGGCTTGATCATGTGCAGGTGACCATGGTTGCAGTGTGTTCCTGAGTGCAATCTCCATGCCTCCTCCATGCCTTTCATAGCAACCCTCCTCATCCTCCACCTCTCGCTTACTTTCCTCCCCTTCTTCCACAATATTTCCTGAGTCTTGCAGGTAGGAGGTTGATCCAGAGGTCTCGTTTTTTGGGCTAAGCAATCAGTAGTTATATATTTGCAGCACTTTGAACAGTTACAAATCTCTGCATTGACTGCTGACCACTGAAGGGGGATCCTCTGGCTAAGTCTGAGAGAAGCACCAATGCATATATATGCATTGTGATGGTGTTTCCAATTAGCAAGAACAGCAGTATGTTCCTAGTAGGAACCTGCTGAGCTGCCTGTAGACTGTGCAGTGTGCTCCAGGCTCCCAGCTTTGTGAGCTGTCACCTGGGCTGGGGTGGGCTTTGGTGATGCAGCTGTCTTTGAGTCATTTCTGTTCCTGTTAGTAACCTCCCATCCATATTCCTGTAAGTGACCCAATAAAACTCATTGGTTCACCCAGTTGGACTTTGGTGGTGTCCATACTTCGGTGTGTCATGCGCTCTCTATCTGGGGTGAGTCGTGTCTCCCCAGGAAAAGTGATAGGTGACTTGGTGTTTCTCTTCTGCAGTTTTCACCATCGTTTCTTCATTCTGAGTGTTTGTGTTTTGTTTGTATATGACGAGGGGAGGCTCTCTCTGGTCTTGTCTGTTTAGTGTTGTAAGTACCTCTTCTGTCTACATTGGCATCTCTTCCTCCAACTCTGGGGAGTTTCCCATTATTCTTGTGAAAATATTTCATCTTAGAATGAAATTATTCCCCTTCTTCTATGCTGTTGCATAGCACATTCCATCCTTGAGGGAGGAGGAGGTTCATGGGACTCTGGAGATAAACACTATGTGTCTGGTGTATTGGCTGGTTTTGTGTGTCAACTTGACACAAGTTAGAGTAATCAGAGGAAGGAGCCTCATCTGAAAAAAAATCTGAAAAAAATGCTTCCATGAGATCCAGTTGTAAGGCATTTTCTTATATAATGATCAATGGGGAAGGGCCCAACCCATGGTGCGTGATGCCATGCCTAGGCTGGTGGTCCTGGGTTCTATAGCAAAGCAGGCTGAGCAAGCCATGGAAAACAAGCCAGTAAGCAGCACCCCTCCAAGATCTCTACATCAGCTCCTGCCTTGGGGATCCTGCCCTGTTTGAGTTCCTGTTCTGACTTCCTTCAATCAATAATGAACAGCAATGTTGAAGTGTAAGCCAAATAAACCCTTTTCTTCTCAACTTGCTTTTTGGTCATGGTGTTTCAACACAGCAATAGAGACCCCTAATTAAGACATTTGGGAAAGTGGATATTTGCAAGATTCATGAAGTCCCTTCCCAGATTTATAGAAGGTGGAAAACAATGCCAGGGCGGAGACACTGACCCACCAAACTGCCAAGAGGAGAAACTCTCAGACCATTAAGCTGCCTGCAGCTGCACAGAAAGCTCCGTGGACCCAGTTTTTGTGAGTCATTTCACAAGTTGCTGTTTTGAGTCACTCTTGTTCCTGCAGCCAACCCCTCACCTACACTCCTGTTAATGACCCCAGTAAAAACTCACTGGGTTACTAAGTTGGACTTGGTGCAATCCTTCCCTTCTGCGGCTCCCGTCTGGTGACGAGGGTGTGTGTGTGTCACCTCTCTACAGGAAAAGCCTTCCATAGAACATATGCCCGTCACCCTTAAATGTGCTCTTTTCAGTATTGTGCCTATTTGGGAATTCTCGCTGGCAGCTACTACTTACTTCATCTGTGTCCTTGTTGGATTGTTCCAATTCTTCCACTTGTTTTCAAGCTCACATATTCAGTTCCCTCCTTGATCCAGTCAGTTGATGAGGCTATCCACAATTCTTTTTATTTGACAATTTTTTCTTTAATTTCTGCATTTCAGATTGGTTTTTCTATCTCTTTGTTGAGTTCCTCTTTCATATTATCGATCACCTTCCTCATTTTGTTCAGTTGTTTGTTTGTGTCTTTGAACATACTTATAACCATTATTTGGGTTCTCATTCTGGTATTTCATTTAACTCACTCTCACTGGATGTCGTTGCTGTAGGGCTAATGTTTAAACATTTATTTATTTATTTTACATGTGATATTTGTGATCGATGTGAGTATATGTGTAACGTATTTGTGCCATTCCATGCACTGAACCATTCAATGATGGATACCTTTTTTTCTTCTTTCTTTTTTTTTTTTTTTTGAGGTATGGTCTCACTGTATAGACTAGGCTGACCTTGATCCCACAGAGATCTGCCTGCTTCTGCCTCTGGATTTGCTGGGATTAAAGGTTTGTATAACCATGCCCAGCTTTTGACTTGTTTTTTTGAGGCAGGGTGTCATGCAGCTGAGACTGGCCTCAAAACCACTATGTAGTGGAGAATGACCTTGAACTTATGACTTTCTAATTTTCATCACTGGTGGGGTTACAGACAAATGCCATGTTAGTTTATGTGATTTTGAGGATTGAACCCAGGGCTTCCTGTGTTCTATGCAACCAAACCACATTCTTAGCTATTCAACTAGACACTTGAAATATTTATTTTTATTTTATGTATATTGGTGATTTACCTGCATGTTTGTGTACCACATGTGTGGTTGGTGCCCATGGAGGCCAGAAGAAGGCATTGGATTTCTTGGAACTGGAGTTACAGAAGGCTGTGAACCTCTCTCTATGTGGGTACTGTGAATGGAACCGAGGTCCTCTGGAAGAGCAGCCAGTGCTCTTAACTGCTGAGCCATCTCTCTAAGCCCCTCAATTACATACTCTTAATTTTTTTCTCCAGTTTTACATGTGAAGAACTCGAGTATTTGAGGACATTCCAGAAGTTACAAGTTCTCTAATGACTGTTCAAGAAAAAATTATGCCCACGCATGATGGCTTAGGGCCTATGATCTCAGAACTTAGCAGGTTGAAGCAGGAGGATTAAAAGTTTGAAGCTCTTGTGGGCTATATAAAAAGACTCTCACCAAAAATATTCTGGAGAAGCTATGGCACAATGACTTCCTGAGATGTCTGGACCGAAAATTAGTTTGTTTTTTTTCAGTGGACTTGTTCCACTGAAAAAATTGGCTTGACACTGACAACTATTTTCACTGGCCAGGGTTATTTAGTAAGGCACGCCTACAAGTACACAAGAGCCATGGGCCTATGTTGCCCCCTGCTGGCCATCGCAACACAAGACAATGTTTCAAAGCTCACAGCCTAAGGAGCGCCTAGAGGAGCTGTTCCTGTCACTCAGCTCACGCAAAGCAGTTTTAGCCAACCAGAGCCTTCAGGCAGGTTGTCCAATCAGAAGCTTCTGGGAGGCAGGGGGTGGGGGCAGTGTTCTTTCCGGCCGCCATGCTAGCTAAGGGTTTTCCACCGAGGCTGAGCGAGGTCACTGCGGGTGCGGCTGCCCGGAGCTGGGAGGGGAGCGCGGACGAGCTCGGCGGCCGCGCCATGGTGAGCGCGGGGCCGCTGTACCCAGACGGGGAGGAGCGTCCGGCTGAGCCGCGGGAGCCGGTGTGCGGGGTCCTCCCCGGGGATGGGGGAGCGGGCGCGGGGACACGGCGTCTGCCCAGCGACCTGGGCCCTGCCCAGCGGCCTGCGGGCACTTCCGCCTTGATGGTTCTCTTCCGCGCCAGCGCTGAGCGGGAGGCCCCGCCCTGCGGGGGGGGCGGGGGAGCCTTGCGCGGGTGATGTCACGGTCGCGCCTGTCCTGCCTTTTGGTGCTGCGCTGGAAGGCAGCTTGCTAGACTGCGGTTCTTTGTGGTGTCTTCTAGAAGTACTGAACTTTGCATTCCAAACGCAGATATAGGATCCTTTTTCGGTTAATTTTGCGACATTTGTAAAGTTTGTCCAGTGAGTTTCTTTGCAAAGGTGTTCAGAAACAGCTGTGGAAAAGACCTTTCTCATTGATTTTTGTTGTTGTTGTCGTCGTCTGTTTGTTCTTCTGTCAAATATACTTTGATTATATTTTTGTCTTTATTTCTGTTTATGTGTTTGTTAATATTTTTCCCCAAATAGTGCACTGTTTTGAGTACTGAAGTCTGATGGGAAATGTAGTCAGGAAGCATTGCAGTATTGTGTATTGTGTTCATCATTTCTTTTCTTCTTTTCCACACACCTTTTATGTTCCCTGTTATGATAAATATTTTTTTAGGATTTTATTGGAAGTGTGTTGAGCTTCTAGTTTAAACTGAGAACTGACATCTTGTTTTTAAGACTTCCTATCACGAGTGTGGTATGCTAGATATAGATGAACACCTTTGTATTTTCCCATAGTGTCAGAATACTTTTGAATAACAATAAATTCAAAAGGCACAGTGGTTTTGAAGGTAGCAATTTCAGATAATTCCACTTACTGTGGTAATTGGGACAAGGCTAATGCAGGTTTATTCCAGTCTTAATTAGTAATATTCTTAAATCACACAGCACAGTATAGCTATGCATACATGTAGTTTATAAAATGAATACAAGTAAAAGAAAAGGCACAGAAGTGGGCTGAGAGACATGCAGGTAGAGCCTGTATTGGTGTGCTAAGGAACTCAAAACTGGGATGCCCCAGGGAGGACTCAGCCTTGCTACAGAGTTCTAGTTGCTAGATAGAAGGTGGAACCAGGCTTTGAGAACAGGCAACTGGGTTCAGGTCCAGGTCTAGATTGGGAGGGATAGGCAGTGGAGAGGCTGGGCTAACAGAGGTTGGACCTAGTTTATTTGAAACCTCGGGGACAAGAGTTCCCTGCCTGTCCCTTCTTCACATACATGCCAATATGAGATGATAGATTGGTTGGGTTGGGGCCAGCCATCCTACTGCTTGGTGTCCATCACTTTATGAGGCCAGGAGAGGGAGTTACATACTTTCCTGGTCTGGCAGGTTCTTGGGCTTGGTTTCCCTGATAGCGTTTGTAATACACTCATGTGCCCCTCTAGGGTCAACTCACCCTGATAAACTTAATAGAGTAGCTCCCTTTCTGTTGCTGGGAATAAGCCATTTATCAGTCTTTGCTATTTGAGTGAACAGGTAGTATTGTTGTGGATCTACTCTAGGGGCTGTAGTCATTCTGTTCTCTTAAAATGGAGTCAAATGGAGTTTCAGGGCAAGGCATTGCCTAGAAAGAAAGCCACTGTTTTTCACAACATGGAGTAACTGGAACAGGGCACAACCTGATCTCAACACTGAACATATCTTGGATATGGATATTCAGGATTCTGCAGTAGCACTCTCTTTATTAAGTAGATTGTTTTCATTAGTGATTTGTAGTTTGGAGCTGGAGAGATGGCTTAGTGATTGAGAACTCACTGCTCTTCTAGAGGACTGGAGTTCCATTCCCAATGACCACATGGTAGCTTATACCTATCTGAAACTCCAGTCTGAGGGGATCTGAAGCCCTCTTCTGGCCTTCATGGGTACCAGGCACGAATGTGGAGCAAACAAACACCCATATAAATACATACTTATTTAAAAAAAAATTTTTGTGGCTAATGTCTGCAGGCTTCCCCTCCCCCTTTTGTTTTGTTTTGTTTTCTTTCTTTCTTTTTTTTTTTTTTTAGACAAGGTCTCACTGTGTGATGTGTCTGACCTGGAACCCTGGAATTTTGTAGACCAATCTGTCCTGGAACTCAAAGCAATCTGCCTGCCTGTGCCTTCCAAGTGTGTGCAGCACCATACCCAGCATGTTTGTAGTTCTTTGTGTATTTCTTACAGTACTGTGTATTACAAACAGTATAGTATTTTTATTTTCACATCCTATTGCTCATTGCCAAGGTATAGGCAGAGGATGGAATTATGTTTTCTACATGTTTGCTATAGTATCTCATTAGTTTCTTGAATTTTTGTTGGTTTTTGAGATTTTCTTTTTTATTTCTTCTGAAAAAGCTCCTTTCCCCTTTTGTTGACATACAGTCCCCCTCACCCCCCACCGCCCAACTATTTGTATGATCATATAATTTAAATTTATTTCTATATTACATATTTATCTGCCTGCATTTATGTCTGTGTACCATATACATGCTTGGTGCCTGTGGAGGACAGAGGAGTGTTGTGGGATAATTGTTTTGTTCACTGTGAAGATATGTCTCTACCTAAGGTGCCTTCTGGTTGATTTAATAAAGAGCTGAATGGCCAATAGGTAGGCAAGAGAGAATAGGTGGGACTTCCGGGGAGAGAGAGGAACTTGGGAAGAATCTGAGGTGCTTGGAACTAAGTCAGTGAGATGCACATGGCAGAATGTAGATTAATATAAATGGGTTAGTTCAAGTTATAAGAGCTAGTTGGAAAAAAGCCTAAGCTAAGGCCAAGCTTTCCTAATTAATAAGAAGTCTCCACGTCATTATTTGGGAACTGGTGGTACAAAGAAAGTCCGACTACAGAGGAGGGTGTTGTATCCCCTGGAACTGGAGTTACAAATGGTTGAGAGCCACTATGGTGCTGGGAATTGAACCTGGATCTTTTGGAAGAGCAGGCAGTGCTTTTAACCCCTGAGCCATCTCCCCAGCCTGATCATAGGATTTTTGTTATTTACTTGTTGATGATAGATTACATTGATTTTTAACTTTTTGGGGGGAATGGGATGAGTGTTGGGAATTGAACTCTGGTCCTTGTGTGCTCTGCCATTGAACTTCATCCACAAACTGAATTTTGAAGTTTTAATTGGTTTTGCATACCTGTCTTAATTTCTACTTGGTTGTGGTACGTAAGTTTTTGATTTGGTTTAGTTAATTTCTTTATTATATTGAGGGAGACCCTTGGGTAGGTAAGGATGGCCTTGAACTCCTGACTCTTGCTGCTGCTCCCAAAATGCTGGAATAGTAAGTATGAACCGGAACACTTTTTTTCTTAAGATTTTTATAACTGTTAAAAAATTTCCCCTTTAACAATTTCATGAATGTCTAAAATGCATGCTGTGGCTCCTGTCCTCTAACAGCCCTTATAGCCCTAGTCCTGCCTTATCCCTGCAATTCCCTTTCAGTCACTGGTGTCTCCTTCCATTTTCTCTTGGAACCCACTGAGTTATCCAGGATCACCTATGAGTTAGGAATTATTCATGGAAGCTTGGTGGGCACCTCAGTGGGCACACAACTAAAGACAATGACTTCTTCCTCCAGAATCTATCAGTGGTCAGTAATTCAAGGAAGAGTAGTACACTGTATGCCCCTCTGACCTATAATTGACTATTGATAGGTGCTGTTTTACGTAATCCCATTGGAGGTGACCACAACCACTGTGAAGTCATGACAGCATTGACTGCCATACCCAGAAATCAGCATTTTACAGCCTTTCCCCCTCTCCTCTGGCTGTTACATTTTCACCCTTCCTCTGCTGTGATCCTTAAGAGGTAGTGATATAAATGTTCTATTTTGGGCTGGAGAAATGACTCAGAAGTTTAAGAGCACTGGCTGCTCTTCCAAAGGACCAGAGTTCAATACCTAGCACCTACATGGTGGCTCACAACTATTTTTAATTCCAATTCATCTTCTGATGTCTGTGGGCACTGTACAAACATGTTGCACAGAAATACATGAAAGAGCTGAATGGTGGTGATGCACACCTTTAATCCCAGCACTCAGGAGGCAGAGGAAAGGAGGATCTCTGAATATGAGGCCAGCCAGAGCTACACAGAGAAACCCTGTCTCAAAAAGCCAAAACAAACAAACAAAGAAACCGAAAAACCAAAAACAAATCCCATGAAGGCTTCACATCAACACACATAAATAAAAATAAATAAAATTTCAAAAGTAAAATTAAAAAAAAAAAACCTTAAATGTCCTGTTTAGGGTTGAACATTTAACCGTCACTTATTCTTGGTGCTTTGAACACCCATGCATCCTGTGTTCACTGACATTCATTGCAAAGGGAGGAGTATCACTTCATTTGTTTATGGGTATGAACATAAATATTTAGAAAGTAACCTGGTCTCAGGACAGTTTAGCTGAACACTATTTAGTAAGATTACTCCTAGAGGCTAAGACCTCAGCTGTGGGTTTTGGCCAGATTTACAATACCAGGTATGCATTCCCTCTTGTGAAGCATGCCTCAAATCTAATCAGAGTGGTGAGTTATTCATTTAACAGTTTTTAAAAAACTTGCATATGACCCAGTGTGTTAGTCACTGTTCTATTTCTGTGAAGCGACACCATGACCATGGCAACTCTTATATAAAAGGTAGCATTTAATTGGGACTTGCTTAGAGTTTCACAGGTTTAGTCCATAATCATGTCAGGGAGCCTGGTGTCACGCAGGCAGACATGGTACTGGAGAAGTAGCTGAGAGTTCTACATCTGAATCTGGAAGAGAGAGTCACTGGGCCTGGTTTTGATGTTTGAAACCTCAAAGCTCACCCCTAGTGACACACATCTTCCAACAAGACCACATTTCCTAATCCTTCTCAAGTAGTGCTACTCTCTGATGACTAAACACTCAAATATATGAGCCTGTGGGGGCTGTTCTTATTCAAGCCACCACACTCAGCTATAACATTCCTAGGCATATACTCACAGGACTCTATATCTTACTACAGAGATATTTGCTCAACCATGTTCATCATTGCTCTATTCAAAATATAGGAAATAAGAACTGCCTAGATGTCTATCAATGATGAATGAGTAGTGAAAATGTAGTATACATACACATTGTGTGTGTGTGTGTGTGTGTGTGTGTGTGTGTGTGTGTGTGTGTGCGCGCGCACCTAATTTATGTTATGGTAAGATGATGGCCTCATAGTTTAAATTCGGAAGTGTTTGCTTTTCTGGAACGCATGGTGCCAGATTGGTGTAAATTTGTTTTTGTATTTTTAAGACAAGTTTCTATTAATTAATCTTACTCTGTAGATCAGGCTAGCTGAATTCAAGAGATCTCCTGCCTGCCTCTCGAATGATAGGATTAAAGGTGTGCATCACTGCACTCAACATGGTGTAAATTCTTAACTGTTTGGATCTTCCTTATTTTTTTTCCCATTTCAATTTTTCAGATTTTTTCCCTTTGTCATTTTACTTCTTGATTTTTATGGCTGTATTACTTGGTTTTCTTTGGTACATTGTGCAATCTTTATAAATAAAACACAGCGATATGACAAGAGCATGGTGAGAACATGGACAATAGAAAGATAAAGATAGAGCATAGTCACTGGGCTTCAGAGGGGCTCTTTGAAAGGTGTACATGCCTGATGATACACGTAATAAAGTATTGCTGGAAAAGCTCAGAACAATAAAAACAGAGCTAACCGCTGGGCGTGATAGTGCACACCTTTAATCCTAGCACTCAGGAGGCAGAGGCAGGGTGATCTCTGAGTTTGAGGCTAGCCTGGTCTACAGAGTGAGTTCCAGGACAGTCAGGGCTACACAGAGAAACCCTATCTCGAAAAACCATAACCAAAACAAAACAACCTCCTCATCCTGAAAAACAAAAACAAAAACAAAGAACAACTAAAATACCAGAGCTAGCCACTTCTAAACCTCAAATGGGAAACTTTTACCATATGTGGCTTTAGTAAGCTTGGGCCTCAGCCTAGGGAGGTCCCACTCAGGTCACCCTTCTGAGCCCAGGGGCTTTAGCAGAGCTCAAAGCAGGCTGTGTGCTAGGATTTGGCCAGCAGTGTGATAGGGAAGAAAATGCAGGATTCTGCTAATGGAGCTCAAGACACATCTAGTCACAGGTAAGACTAGTCTGAGAGGAGCCTGTGGGTGGAGACAGATGGATCCGGAGGTTGTGAGGGTGGAGTGTGAGGGAGCATACTCAGTGGGAACACAGGTCCTGAATATTGCTGATTGCTTGTATGATGGCTGATCTTCAGTTGACTTGATTGGCTCTGGAATCAACTAAGAGGCCTGTCTCTGTGCAGGTCTGCCAGGGGGTCTCAGGAAGGACTAACTGAGGCAGGAAGACCCTTTCGTATAGTGGGTGGCACTTTGAGTGTGACCTCAGTAGAGAGAAGTCCAAAGAAGAAGCAGTGTTGCTCTCCTGCCTGCCTTCACTTCTTGCTGGTGAGTGCATCTGTCCATTGCTGCTGCTGCTACTGCTGCTGCTGTTCCGCCGTTGCCACCGCCACCACATCCTTCACTGACATTGGAACCCAGCTTCTTGGACCTTCCAGTGTGGACTGAAGAGCAGAAGCTGTCCAGGTGTGCTCTGGGCCTTTGGCACCTGATTGAAGCTCTTGAGGCTTCTAGTCATCGTGGATGGAGCTTCTCCATCATGGAGACAGCCATTGTTGGACTGTGCAGGCTGGATCAGGTAAGCTGTAAATTAAATAAGGTATCTAATAAACTCTCCTTGTTATTTGTTCTTTTAGTTTTAGCTTCAAGAGAACCCTGATTGGTTCAGATAGCTACCTATATCCTCCTATTTTTCTTATGCATACCTTACACATTATTTTAAATCATCATTCTCTATTTAATTTTACACATCAAATTAATTTAATTTAAAAGAATTTGAGAACTGTCTCAAAAGGAAGCTTAAGGACGGTTTTATGAGTTGAAAGCAAACCCTCAGGACTGGCAAGCTGTAAGCTCTGGCAGCTGCCAAGAAGTGGAGATAGGTAAGAGAAGAGAAAGCAATGCCACATGAGTTAAATTGGCTTATCAGTCCCATGGCAGATAGGCCCAAAGTACCAGAATAGCCAACCACATTTAGGCTCCAGCCAGCATCCTAAAGAGAAGAAAAAGGCGTTATCCAGGAGATCTCATGGCAGCTGTTAGTAACTACACAGGGAGCCCTTGTCCTGTTTGCAAATATTAAATATTGATTTAATTTCTTTCCTACATGTGCATGTACATAGTTATATTGTTTAATCGCTTTTCTTGATAGAGTCTTCAAATAACTTGCCTGTTTTATCTAAGGTACTCTATCTGGAGTCTAATAATTTTCTCCATTTATTCCTTTATGCCTTTCGGGCTAGATTGCTCATTTCAAAGAATTTGTTAATTTCATATAAGTTACTAAATTTGTGACCATGGGGTTGCTTACAGTATTCTTTTATGATTTTCATCATTTGAATGTGATTGAATTATCCCTTTAGGTTCATGTGTAGGATACTTGATCTCTAGCTGGTGGCATTGTTTAGATTGTGTGGTTACTTATAATTCTCAGAGATGACTTACATTAAGTTTTTTTCCCCCCATTCCATTTGTCACATTTGTATTTCTCTGCATTCTTTTTGTATTTTTTGGTTGTTAAAGGTGAGCATTGCTGACCTGATGTTACATGCCTTTATTCCCGGCACTTGGGATGCTGAGGCAGGTTGATTTTTATGAGTTTGAGGCCAGCCTGGTCTACATAGCAAGCTCCAGGCCAGCAAGCAAGGCTACATACTAAGAGACCCTGCCTCAAAAAAACAAAACAAAACAAAACAAAAAAACAACCCTCAAAATGAGTGAACTCTTTTTTTTTAAAAAAAAAAACTCTTCTTACTCTCTTGGCTCTTTGGGGCGGGGGTGGGGGTTGGGGGTTGGGGGGCTGCCACCCAGCTCCCAGATAATCACACATGGAAGGCTTATTCTTTCTTATGAATGCCCAGCCTTAGCTTGGCTTATTTTTAGCCAGCTTTTCTTAACTTAAATTATCCCATCTATCTTTTGCTTCTGGGTTTTACCTTTCTCTATTTCTGTATATTTTTTCTTTCCTTCTTATTTCATGTCTGGCTGTATAGCTGAGTGGCTGGTCCCTTTTTCTCCCTCCTTGATCTCTCCCAGATTTCATCTCCTATTTATTCTCACTGCCTGCCAGCCCCACCTATCCTTTCTCCTGCCTTGCTATTGGCCATTCAGCTCTTTATTAGACCAGTCAGGTGTTTTAGACAAGCAAAGTAACACAGCTTCACAGAGTTAAACAAATGCAACATAAAAGACTGCAACACTTCTTTGCATCATTAAACAAATATTCCACAGCATAAACAAATGTAACACATCTTAAAATAATATTCCACATTTCCCCCTTTTTGTCTAAATAAAAATGAAAGGTTTTAACTTTAACATAGTAAAACTGTACACAACAAAAACAATTATCAAGTAAGAATTACATTTACAATATTCAGTCCATTTATTTGTATTTAGCAAATTCAAAGAAAATACTCCATTATCTATCTTAGTAATTCCAAAGTTTTATACCTAATTTACTAATAACTAAGGAAAATTATAACTAATTATTTAGTCTTTAACTCCATCAAAGACCCCCAGAAGGATGTAGTATTATCTAACAACAGAGGCATTTTGCTGCCTGGACAGTCATCCAAAGTTCTTCTTTGGGGTGTCCATCTTCAGCTTACAGGCCCAGAATGTCTGGCAGACTTCTCAGTGAAGCAGGAAATTTGAAGGACTGTCCTATCTTGTATTGGCAAAGTTTGTCAGTCTCTTTTCTCTGTCCTGCAGAATGTCTGGCAGACTCTTCTATGAAGCAGGAACCCTGAAGAACTGTCCCATGTTGTGCAAAATTCAGCAGTCACTTTTCTGTGGGTCATGCATGTCCAGTTTTTACAGCAGTGAAGGCAAAAGCAGTTTCTTGCCTAAATGTTAACCTTGCCACATTGAAGGAAAGCTCCTATGGAGTTTTTTGATGCCCATCATCCTTTTGTGAAGTAAATTGATGTGCCAGGAACAGATGTTCTCATTGTCATGAAAAGCCTTAAGTTAACAAGACATTTTAAATGTCATATTCTGTAGGTCTTTGAAGTGTTTGAAGACCATTTATCTAAAATATATCTCTGTATGATCTTGAAAATAAGCCTAACATAGCTACAAATTTGATTGTTATAGATGACTAACTACTAACCTGTGTTTCTTAATTATCCTAAATAGTTCATAATAATAATAATAATAGCTTTCAGAAACTAGAACTTTACCTTATGTTTTTGTTTTTATTTCTTTTTAATTAATTAATTAATTTTGTTTTTTTGAGGCAGGGTTTCTCTGTGTAGTTTTGCGCCTTTCCTGGAACTCACTCTGTAGCCCAGGCTAGCTTCAAACTCACAGAGATCCGCCTGCCTCTGCCTCCTGAGTGCTGGGATTAAAGGCGTGTGCCACCACTGCCTGGCTACCTTATGTTTTCAAATGAACTGCATAGGTACAATGCCTTAAACAGGAGTAAACACATATATACAGTGTACAAAAATAACTTTAAATTTGTACAAATATTCCACAGCATAAACAAATGTAACACATCTTGGTATTCCACCACACATTTGGGTCAGTGCTATGGCTCAATAGGTCAACACAACTGCCACTGAGCCTGATAACCTGAGTTCAATCCCTGGGGCCCACAGGGTAGAAGGAGCAAACTGACTCCCACATTCACAGTGCTGTGTGTGCCCATGTGAATAAATGCACATACACTAAATACTTATCTTAAAGAGTGTATATGAGTATGGAGTACTTCAGAAAATCAGTTCTCTCTTCTAGGGTTTGCTTTTTTTGTTTGTTGTCGGGTATACTTTGCCATATTCTTAAGAATATTTCCAAAGTACTTGTTCCAGAGATTCTATTACTTGTATGTATTCATGGAACTCCATGTCTTTTTCTTTTTTTCTTAACCTTGTTTTTAGAAATTTCTTTGAATGTTAGGAATGTGGAGGAAGAAGCTTAAACTCTGAGCATGAATTTCCAAGGACAGCCAGCCTCCTGACCCCTAATATTAATACTGTTGTATGTATCGGATGATAGGGTGTGCCTGGGACAAGAAGTGGAGATGGCTGGAGAAAGGGAATGGGGTGGGGAAGCAGTGCCTCTCCTCCTGGGCGCAGTAATGAGGAGAGTGATCTGTCTGCTGTCTCCTTACATCACTCAGTGGTTTTACTAGAACTCCTGTGTCATGGAGTGAGTGTGTGGGAACCACAGTTATGCTGTCGTACTGTCAGACATGGACAAATCCACTCATATACAAATATGGAATGTTTTAGGATCTGGTGAGCTTTGAGGATCTGGCCGTGAACTTCACCCAGGAAGAGTGGGATTTGCTAGATCCTTCTCAGAAGATTCTGTATGGAGATGTGATGCTAGAAACCTGCAGGAACTTCACTGCCATAGGTGAGGCTATCATCTTACCTTAACTCTGTAATTAGAGAGCATGTGTTTCTGGTTGTTGATGGTCACAGTGATTTGGATGTGGAAAGGGAAGAATGTGGTGAAGAAATTAAGTGTAGTTGCAATGTACATTCTAATAATTTAATCACACATTTTCTGTGACAATATTTTAGGATATGAATGTGAAGACCAGAAAATTGAAGAACATTATGAAGATCCTGAAGTAAATATAAGGTAATTTGCATTCAGAAGTGCAAGCAAATATTCCTTGAAGAAATTTTAATGTGCTGTAAAATTTTTGTTTTTAAGATTTTTAAAAAATATTTTATTTATTTTTGTTTTTTCAATACAGGGTTTCTCTGTGTAGCCCTGGCTGTCCTGGAACTTACTTTTGTAGTCCATGCTTGCCTTCAGCTCACAGAGATCCACCTGCCTTTGCCTCCTGAGTGTTGGAATTAAAGGCATGCACCACTATTGCCTGGCAAGATTTATTTTTATTTTTTGTATATGGGTATTTTGTTTGTGTGTTTGTCTGGTGCACTACATGCATACTGCACCCTTGGAAACCAGAAGAGGGCATCAGATCCTTTGGAACTGGATTTATAGCTGGTTGTTACCCACCATGTTGGTGCTGGGAATTGAATCTGGGTTCTCTGGAAGAACAGCCAGTTCTCTTAACCACTGAGCCTTTTCTTCAGCTGCAGTGCCATAAAAATTTAACAAGTTAACAAAACAAATAATCCCAGCTTTAAATTTATTTATCAGTAGAGAATTTTCACTCAAAGTATTTTTTTGTTTAATCTTTAACCTAGAACCAGTTCTGGGTCCCTGCATTAACAAACTCTACTAATTTGATCATAGGCCTATGGGAACCATATTGCAGAACCATCAGTCCATTTATTTTCAGATATTTTGTGTGAAAGCACACATTTTGTTTGTTTTTCTTTTTTTGGGTAGAAAGTTGGTCTAATAGGTAAACAGTAGTAAAACAACTATCACTGATGGGCTTGTCATTTCTCACAGTAGTTACTTTTACAGATACCCTGATACTGAAGAAGGTGGTTAGGGTGGTGCAACCTTATCCATATACCAATTTCAGTATGAGCAGCAATGTGTGTGGAGAAATATTCACATGTCATTTATTTCATTTTAATAGGCACATCATATCTCACTCTGAATATACACAGTATGAACCTGAGGACTGTGAACAGAAGCCACAGGACTCTAATTATCTTACAAGGATAGAAGGATACACGGAAACTCACACTGTGAATGGACCTTCTGAGTGTGAGGTATGTTTAAAATCCTATGGACTATATCACCTCACTTACAATGGACATCACAACTATGAATACAAGGAGTGTGGAGGAAGCCAAACTGTACGAAAATGTTATGAATGTAACCAATGTGGTAAAACTTTGAGTTCTTTCAATTCTCTTCAAAGACATCAGAAAATTCATATTGAAGAAAGACCATATAAGTGTCAACAGTGTAGTAAGGCCTTTAGATGTCTCAATGCCCTTCAGTCACATGAAAGAATTCATACTGGAGAAAAACCTTATGAATGTAAACACTGTGGTACAGCTTTTAGCAGACTTACTCACCTGCGATTACATGAAAAGGTTCATACTGGAGAAAAACACTATGAATGTAAACAATGTGATATAGTTTTCAAATCTCAGAGTTCCTATCATAGACATAAAATAATGCATGGAGAAACATTTTATAATTGTAAAGAGTGTGGTAAGTCTTTCATTTACCCCTCTTTACTTCAAATGCATGAAAGAACTCATACAGGTGAAAAGCCTTATGAATGTAAACTATGTGGGAAAGCCTTTAGATACCATTCTTCCATACGATTACATGAAAGAACTCATACGGGAGAAAAACCCTATGAATGCAAACACTGTGGTAAAGCCTTTACACGTCAGAGTTATCTTCAGTTTCATGAAAGAAGCCACACTGGAGAGAAACCCTATGAATGTAAAGAATGTGGTAAAGCTTTTAGGCATCACTCTTACCTTCGATTACATGAAAGAAGACATACTGGAGAGAAACCGTATCAGTGCATACAGTGTGGCAGATCCTTCAGCCGACAGAGTTCCTTTAAGAGACATCAGTCTGTTCATGCTGTGGAAAACCCCTATAAGTGTCAACAATATCTACTTCCTTTATCCCTGTTTCCTTCAAATGCATGAAAGAACTTACACCAGCACCAAACCTTCTGCATGTGAACAATGTGATAAAATGCTTATCCTAATTCACATAAAACACACATAAGGACTCAAAATAGTGATGAGTCTTTAAACAATGTAGTATAGCCTTCAGGGGCCACAGGGACTATAGAACCCCACCACCTGGAAGCAGTTACCAAAGATGATATCTCCTGCCCTTCAGCCTCCCATAAAAGTTTGTGGACATCATGTATCTCAGAGAGAAGTAATACAGGAAGAAGACCAGAAAAGAATGACTGTGAGCCACAGTAACTTATCTCCAGAGCCCAACAACCAAGAAAGGCCAGCACTTGAACTTTGGGGACCATCTTGAGGTTATAGAACCTTTTCTAGCAAACACAGGAAATCATTCCCTATAATCACTAGAAGATAGGTCTGCCCTTTTAATGAACTCTCCTTTTTTAATGAAAATTTATGGATTCAAACAGAGGTACACACTTGAGTCCGCTCCTATTCTGTGGAATGTATTCTATGCTGTTATTCTCAAGTTCAGTAAATCTACATATACTCTCAGTATTACTGCTGTGTGTCTTACTCATTTCTTTGAAATAACCTGTATATCACATCCTCGACACCTCCCCACCCCCTGGGCATAATTTGAGGGCTTTCATATATTATACAATATGTTGGTTAAATCCTATTTCCTCTCTAACCTCTCTAATTCTCCCTCTTTTTTTTTTTTTTTTTTTTTTTTAAATAAACTGTGTTCTGGGACTCACTGTATAGAAAAGGTTGGCTTTGAACTTAACAGAGATCCACTTGCTTCTGCCTCCCTAGTGCCGAGATTAAAGGTATGTGCCACCAGAAACATCAGTGTACTTTCTTTTTGCGAGGGGGTGGGGTGGGGGGGGAGATCCACTGAATCCAGATAATGCTATGTTTCTTTATTTCTGGGCTATAGTACCCAACCCAAAGTAACAAATACATCCTTATTCCTACACCTTGCTATCAGTATTGGCATTTCTACTTTTCCCAGAAGGAGTTTATTCCATGTGATCTAAGGAAATTGCAGACATTTCCTAAAGGAAATGCCAGGTAAGACAATGCTGACACAGACTCAAGTATCATCAAGACCCCAGAGGTGAGGTACACATGGTGATCTGTGTGGTCTTGAGGACTTGGGTTTTCGGATTCATACAAAGAGATGTGTTTTGAACGTGTATGGATATTGGTGTGTTATAATGGTGGGAGAAACAAAACTAGGTCAGACAACTAGTGCAGAAATCCTGGTCTTAGTGCTGCAGATTATATATTCAAAAGGTATAGGTGAGTGGGCTGTAGAGATTGTTCACTGACTAAGAGCACTTGCTGTTCTTTGGAGAACATAGGTTCAGTTCCCAGTCCCAAGTCACAGCTTACAACTGCCTATAGTTCCAAGGGCTCTTATGTCATCATCTGGCCTCAATACGCACCTTCACATATGTGGTACATATACATACATGTAGGCAAACACAGGAAAATTTCTTAAATTAAAATTTATTCAATTTTGGGGCTGAATTCTGGGTTAAAAGATTGCCTTCTGTAAATGAACCAGTAATGCCTGATATATCAAAAATTAATACTGATGAAGAAATCCAGACTCAATAAATTGGAATGATGTACCATGTAAAGCCTATTTTCAGTGTTCAGGTTGAGAATAGTGCCTTTCACTCATAGTACAAGATACAAATGTCAGGAGCATCAGCATATATGAAGAGCTCATCAATTGCCCATGTCTGCATGCTAGGTTTTACAGTAGCGGGTGGAGCAGCTCAATTTGAAAACCTGAATTCAGTGGGTTTAATGGGATACTAGAGCAGCAAGTGTCAAGTGTAAATACTAAATTGCAAAGGGCAAAGTGAGTGTGCTTATCTGATGACAAGATTGCCAAAGCAATGATCAAAATTGTGTTACTCAGAGCTGAAGTGCAGGCACATTCTCAAAGTATTCCCAGAAATGAAATAGGAAGCCTGGTAAGTCTGTCTAAACTACAGTATATATACCTTGATTTGTAGTCAAAGGCGCTCTTGACTGAGACTGAGACTTGACTGAGGCAGGAGGCCAGGTCCTCTTGGGTCCCCTGCAATTTTACATTTCTGTATATGTACATGTGAGTAAATGCACCCACAGAAGCTAGAAGAGGGCATCAGAATCACTAGAGTTGGAGTTATAGTGGAATCTGAGCCATCCAGTGTAGATTCTGAAGACCAAACTTGGGTTCTTTGGAAGAACAAGTGCTTATAGGTGCTGAGCCATCTCTCCAGCCCTCTGTTAATCTTTCTCAGATTCTTCCCCATAGGGACCTTTAGTCCTTTACCTGGGTAGCTGTTCCTTGTGAAATAGGACATAACCAGACCCCACAGGTCCTATTGGACATGGGCTGGATTTGGTCATTATGGGTGATCCCAAATAGTGTGTGGCCCTCCTATTAAAGTAAATGCTTATGTCGAGTGGGGGGCAGGCGATCACTGGAATTTCAGCCAATATGCAATTCATACTGGGTCCAAGAAGTCATTCTGCAGTTATTTTTCCAAGCACAGAATTTGTAATTGGGATAATTATACTTGGGTATTGGCACAATCTCCATGTTTTCCCTGACTTGTAGGATGAGGGTTATGATGGTTGGAAATGGCTAAATGGAAGCTATTAGAGCTGTGATTACTAGGGAAAATAGTGAATGAAAAACAATGTGCCTTATTATTGGGAGGTATAGGGAACAACAGCCTTGCTAGTGAGATCTTAGTGATGGTGAGTGGTGCTATGCCCCTTCTGCCTTTGAATCCTGGACCCTTTACTCCATACATATTGCATATTATTGACACCATCAAAGACTTGGAAAATGTAGGTGTGCTCCATACCTCCCTCTAATTATATTATCTGACCTATGCAAAATTGGGGTGGATCTTGAAGAATGAGAGTTGATCATTGTAAACTTGTAATAATGTAACGGGGGTGGTATGCATGTGTGCCTGAGCTGGTTCTGAAGACATGTTTCATGAAGAAGTAGCCAGTATGCATATGGTCCCTACTCTTGCTACATTGATTTTTCTTCCCAAGCATGCACTAATGGCCTCATGTGTGTGTGTATGTGTGTATGTGTGTGTGTGTGTGTGTGTGTGTGTTCTTTATGATTGGTTGGTTGGGAAGAAGACTAGGTCTTGGTTTGTAGATGGTTCTGCAAATATACAAGCATCACTCAGAAGTAGACAGCTGCAGCATTACAGTGTCTTTCTTGCACAACTCTGAAGGAATGTACTGAAGGGAAATCTTCACAGTGAGCAGAACTTCAGGCAGTATACATGGTTGTACATTGTATTTAGAAAATTAGCCAGAGGTGAGATCATGTACTGACTTACCTATAACTATTACTTTGGCTGGATGGTCATGAACTTTGGAAAATTAATAAGACATTTGTGGAAGGGTTCATTGGATGTAAAAATGAATGGTTCTTTCAGCAGAAATGAACTTCAGTGATTAAGGAGATAGAATGATGTGTTCTGAGGATAATAGTCTCCTTCACTGGACATCCCAATGAGTATGTGCACAGCCTTGCCATGGTAGCAGAATTGGAGGTTATGGGTGTGCTCAACAACATGGTCTTACACTCACTGTGGCTGACCTGGCTATGGTGCTCTACAGTGTTATGTATACTGTTGACTTTTCACTGACTTACACAGATCTTTGTCAGAGACCTGGGATCTGAGGACCTGAAAGAATGGGGCGGACTACAGTCTAATGCTATAGACAACATTATTTCAGTTTTAGTGTACTTTTATACACAAATGTAACAATGATCAATGGAAGATTGTTTGAATTCAGAAAAACATGTAAATAAATGCCAGTAAGCACATACTAAATATTGACAGAGCAGCCTTTTCCCAGATGTTTCTGAAACCACTTTAAACACAATTGCTGGGCACATACTACAGATTATATCTGGGAAATCATGAAAGCAAAGCAGAAGGACAAATCCAGATTCAGGGTACATTGACCAGATTGGGTTCTATAGCTATGTTCTGATATCTAACAAGAATAAACATGTCTTATAATTGAATATAAGTGTAAATGTCATAAGAGGCATGAAATCACATCCAAGAACACTCCAGGGAACAAAATGCACCTGAGATAAAAGGCCCTCTTCCTTTTTCCCTGGAGCCTCTCTCATAGTTCCCCAAGGCATTGTTTACCATGTGACATTCTTTTTAAAAAAATTTTTTTTTCCATATGACATTCTTTTGACTGTGTTCCAACAGTATACCAACAGTAGAAGACAATGAGTCTCCAATATGGCTCCATTCACCATGGTGTCTTATGGCAAGTTACCTACATTGGACCACTTCTGTCATAGAAGGTGCAGAGTTGTCTCACTGAAATAGACACTTAGGATTTGCCTTTCCTGCACATAATGCTTCCACCAAAACTACCATCCAAGCAGCTATAGAATGCCTTATCCTTTGTCATGACTTTCCACAAAGCATCACTCATAACTAATTAACTCTCTTTACAATCAAAGAAATGTAGCAGTGTGTTTGTTTTGTGGAATTTAATTGTGTTTCAATGTTCTTTACCATCTTGTAGCAGCTGGCATTATAGGACAGTAGAATGGCCTCTTATAGACATGGAGTTCCAACTATGAGACAATAACCTGATGTCTGGATTCGGGTGTCTAGATGGCATTATACTTTCCCAAGTCAGTGTCCAGTGTATGGTATGGTAATGGTTTCTCCCATAAACAGGAGTAAAGGGTCTAGGATTCAAAGGCAGAAGGGGCATGGCACCACTCACCATCGCTAATGTCTCACTGGCAAAGCTGATGTTCCCCCCAGGACTGTATGATTTGTGCTGGTTTGTATATGATTTGTGCTGGTATGATTTGTGTATGATTTGTGACTGTATGATAGAAGACTGGTTTCCAGAACAGGCATTGTTTCTGTCAGGAAGTCCAATAAACATTTCATTAACAGCTGCTTGCACCACTGGGTTCTTGCAGTCCTGAGTCACCAGACTTAAAAAGAATTCCAATGTTACCAAGGGTGATTGGTCTAGGTGAGCAGGGAGAAATTTGATACTACTCTGTAATTCAAGTAAGGAGGAATAAGACTATGGCTCAGGAGATCCTTGAAGGTTTCTCTTAAGTGTTGCTATGTCCTCTGATTAACATCAATTAGAAAGTACAAACTCCTGGCAAGGCAGGGTGATAAATGTCCCAGTCCTTTCAGAAGTAAATATGTGGGTCATCCCTTCAGAAATGAACTAAGATGATTTTCAAAGGAATATAGTGTGGATAGAGAAGGAAATATAGTTACTGTGTGTGGTTGAGTGATCCCTGATAGAAGGAAGAATTGTAATTATCAAATGCATTTTGTTAATCATGTTTGTTGATGATGGTCTAGGGTTTGAGAACTAGCTTATTCTTTGTCATTCCTTCTATGCAAGTATGAAGGCTTGCATATAGTAGTTTCCTCCTAATTGAAACATCCCCTCCAGGAGGGGGAGAGGCTCAATAGACTCAGGAGGTAAATGTCACATGTCCTCAAAAGATGAAATTACAAGATTCTTTGTAGGCCCTTATGCAACTTTATAGATACAGTAAACAACATTTTGGAGTATAGGCTGCAGAGAGATTTCTGGGACCGTTGCACAAAGAGCTCCAGGGTCTGAGCTGAGCTGAGCTTTTTGGTGATGCAGCTGCTTTATCTCATCCATGATCTGTTAAGTCACCCTGCACCCTTGCTCAATATGGTGTTAGTTGTTGTGCACTATGTGAAGGTGTATTGGCTATAATTGGTGTAATAAAAAGCTTAATGGCCAATAACTAGGCAGGAAGTATAGGTGGTACTTCTGGGGATAGAAAGGGAGAGGAGTTGGAATCTAGGTGTGCAGGAGAAGCCAGGAGACACAGAGAGGAAATAAAGTCTCCATGTCATTATTTGGGAGCTGGCTGACAGGACAGAAAAAAACTCATTAAATATGGCACTCAACATGGGTTATGACCACAAGGATAGAGAAGTCACACTAGCTGGCACTGCCACAGTTACCCTGTGGGTCTCTCCGCAGTTACCCTGTGGGACTCTGGAAAGTGGGCTCAACAACTTTCCAGAGCTGGGGTGGTAAACGTGCCTCCCACCTGCTGGCATGAAGCTAGGCTTTCAGGGAACTGAGGGGGGTGAAGTCAGCCACTAGAGCCAAGTGGCAGAGGGCCTAGCTGCCGCCTAACAGTTTAAGCTTTGCTCATGGAGTCAGAGAACACTGGGTGCTTAGTAAAGCTAGTTCTAGGCTGACCAAACCTCTAAATAGGTACAGAATGCTTAAAAATGTGCTTAAATAAAAAAGTAAGAAAAGAAAAAAAATGGGTATAGAAAGTCAGAAAAAAAAGTTTGAAAATAATAAAGTCTTAAAAAATAAAGTAGTAAAAAACAAAAACAAAAACAAAAACAAAAACAAAAAGCAAGCCATGTAAGGATGGGAAATATACAGGGTATCTGAATACTGTATAGTGCTTTGTTGACTTTGAATTTTTTAAATGCTGATGAGTGAATGACAGCTGATGAGAGACATTGGATTATGAAAGGGACTGCTAAATTAAACCAGCCTATATTCTTTAGAGATGTCTTGGTTTCAGAATGGAAGTCAAGAAATATGTTGTGTTTGGGGAGGTTATGCCTTTGTTTTCACAGGAACAGAAAGCTATGGATTCCTTCAAAGTTAATAGAGATCCAACTTGATGGGGGAGGGGGACCTCCTGAGGATCTTGGCTGCAGACACAAGGAAGAAAGACAAAAAAGACTACAAGACAGGAAGACAGGTTACGTGTATGCTGATCCATCTACATGGAAACAGCACTGAGACAGGATGAGATGTGATAAATCTTTGTTGTCATTATCCTTTCATATGGATGGATAGAGATTTATATTACAGTTTGGTTATATAGCCCAAACACACTTATAAAATTGACAGATGTCTTTTACCTGCTCAAACATAAAACAAAAAATCATCTTTAGCTGACTTGTGCATACTGTGCATTCCATACTTTGTTAATGCAGATATATATGTCACCATTAAAAGTTTGTGTGTTTTTTTAAAAAAAAGGACCAGACACCAATAAAAATAGTCCAGATGATACAGCCTCTTAGAGTATCTCTTTTGGCAGTTTCCTCAAATTCTACATCCAGAACTTCAAAGCTGCTAGCTAAGATGGTCCAACCTCACAGACTAAGCAGCCAGATCTTCAGATAAGCCCTATACTTTTTCTTTTTCTTTCTTTTTTTCCCTCATCCACTGGTAGTTTTTATTAAGTGAAGCCTTAAGTATTTTTATATTGTTAAAGATAGATAAATTAAATTTACAAAAGGAGGTGAAAACACAGTGCTGGTACATATGCTAATTCTCTAGAAAGTTATGACATAAGAGGATTTTCAAAGTAGCAAATTATTCTTATCTTTTTTGAATAAATATTACCTTTATATGTTTTTGAATAAACATAAATAAAAGTGAGTGAGTCAGAAATATTATTATATAAATCAAAATGGGTGAGTGAAGTACAAAATAACCTCCAGGACATGAAATCTCATTCAGATATTATTACTGAGGATTTTAAAGAATACCAATTGTAGTAGAAATACTCAAGTCATAGTCAATATGAAAAACAGGAATTATTTGTGGGAATACTTTATAGTGTATGCATTACATATGTATAGGCTATACATTATCTGTAGTTTCTGCTTTGCTTTTTAAATTTTTATTAAGAAATTTTCTATTCATTTTATATACCAACCACAGATCCCCCACTCCTCCCTCCTCCTGCCCCCCAGCCTTCCTCCTGAACCCACCTCCCATTCCCACCTCCTCCAAGGCAAGGTCTCCCATGGGGAATCAGCAGAGCCTGGTACATTCAGTTGAGGCAGGTCCATCCAAGACCCTCCCCCCTGCACCAAAGCTACACAAGATGTCCCACCATAGGTACTGGGCTCCAAAAAGCCCACTCATGCATCGGGGATGAATCCTGATCCCACTGCGTGGGGACTCCCTAAACAGTTCAAGCTGAACAACTGTCTTGCCTATCCAGATGGCCTAGTCCAGTCCCATGGGGGCTCCACAGCTATTGGTCCACAGTTCATGTGTTTCCACATTTGGCTGGCCATCTCTGTACATTTTTCCCATCATGATCTCAATGTCCCTTACTCATAGAATCCTTCCTCTCTCTCATCGATTGGACTTCTGGAGCTCAGCCTGGGTCCTGGCCATGGATCTCTACATCTGCTTCCATCAGTTACTGGATGAAGGCTCTATGATGACAGGGTATTCACTAATCTGATTACTGGAGTAGGCCAGTTCCAGCACCCTCTCTATTATTGCTAGTAGTCTAAGATGGGGTCATCCTTGCGGATTCCTGGGAACTTCCCTAGCACCCTATTTCTCCCTGTTCCCATGATGTCTTCATATATCACGGTATCTTTCCTTGCTTTTCCACTCTGTCCCCATTCCAGCTCGAACTTCCTGTTCCCTTATGTTGCCCATCCCTTGCCTCCCTCACCCCCAGTTTGTTCATGTGGATCTCATATTTTTCTATGCGTCCCTCTTAGGGTTTTCCTTGTTAGCTAGCTTCTCTGGAACTGTGGGTTGTAGTCTGGTTATCCTTTGCTTTATATCTGGTATCCACTCATGAGTGAGTACATACCATGTTTGTCCTTCTGAGTCTGGGTTACCTCACCCAGGATGATATTTTCTATTTCCATCCATTTGCCTGCAATTTTCATGATGTCATTATTTTTCTCTGCTGAGTAGTACTCCATTGTGTATATGTGCCACATTTTTTTAAATCCATTTTTTTGGTTGAGGGGCATCTAGATTGTTTCCAGGTTCTGGCTATTATGAAAAATGCTGCTATGAGCATAGTTGAGCATGTGTTCTTGTGGTATGATTGAGCATTCCTTGAGTATATGCCCAAGAGTGGTATAGCCGGGTCTTTAGGTAGATTGATTCCCAATTTTCTGAGAAACCACCATACTGATTTCCAAAGTGGCTGTGCAAGTTTGCATTCCCACTTACAGTGGAGGAGTGTTCCCCTTGCTCTGCATCCTCTCCAACATAAACTGTCATCAGTGCTTTTGATCTTAGCCATTCTGACAGGTGTAAGATGATATCTCAGAGTTGTTTTGATTTGCATTTCCCTGATGACTAAGGATGTTGAGCAGTTCCTTAAATGTCTTTCAGCCACTTGAGATTCTTCAGTTGAGAATTCTCTGTTTAGCTCTGTAGCCCATTTTTTAATTGGATTGTTCAGTATTTTGATGTCTAGTTTCTTGAGTTCTTTATATATTTTTGGAGATCAGCCCTCTGTCAGATGTGGGGTTGGTGAAGATCTTTTCCCATTCTGTAGGCTGTCATTTTGTCTTATTAACCATGTCCTTTGCCCTACAGAAGCTTCTCAGTTTCAAGAGGTCTCATTTATTAATTGTTGCTCTCAGTGTCTGTGCTACTGATGTTATATATAGGAAGTGGTCTCCTGTGCCAATGTGTTCAAGACTGCTTCCTACTTTCTCTTCTGTCAAATTCAGAGTAACTGGATTTATGTTGAGATCTTTGATTCACTGGGACTTGAATTTAGTACATGGTGACAGATATGGATCTATTTGCAATCTTCTGCATGTTGACATCCAGTTATGCTAGCACCATTTGTTGAAGGTGCTTTCTTTTTTCCATGGTACAGTTTGGGCTTCTTTGTCAAAAACCGGGTGTTCATAGGTGTGTGGGTTAGTGTCAGGATCTTCAGTTCGATTCCATTGGTCCACGTGTTGGTTTTTATGCCAATACCAAGCCTTTTTTTTTTTTAAACTATAGCTGTATAGTAGAGCTTGAGGTCAGGGATTGTGATGCCTCCAGAGGTTGCTTTATTGTATAGGATTCTTTTAGCTATCCTGTGTTTTTCCATATGAATTTGAGTATTGTTCTTTCCAGGTCTGTGAAGAATTGTGTTGGTATTTTAATGGGGATTGCATTGAATCTGTAGATTGCTTTTGGTAAGACTGCCGTTTTTACTATATTAATCTTACCTATCCATGAGCATGAGAGATCTTTCCATTTTCTGATATCTTCTTTGATTTCTTTCTTCAAAGACTAAAAGTTCTTAACACACAGGTCTTTCACTTGTTTAGTTAGAGTTACCCCAAGGTATTTTATATTATTTGTGGCTATTGTAAAGGGTGATGTTTCTCTGATTTCTTTCTCAGCCCCTTTATCATTTGTATATAGGAGGGCTACTGATTTTTTTAAGTTAATCTTGTATCCTGCCACATTACTGAAGGAATTTATCAGCTGTAGGAGTTCTCTGGTAGAATTTTTGAGGTCACTTATGCATACTGTCATATCGTCTGCAAATAGTGAAAGTTTGCCTTCTTCCTTTCCAATTTCTATCCCCTTGATCTCCTTTTGTTATTGCTCTAGCTAGAACTTTGAGTACTATTTTGAGTAAATATGAGGAGAGTGGTCAGCCTTGTCTTGTTTCTGATTTTAGTGGAATTGCTTTGAGTTTCTCTCCATTTAATTTGATGTTGGCTGTGGGCTTGCTATAAATTGCCTTTATTATGTTTAGGTAGTTCATTGTATTCCTGATCTCTCCAAGACCTTTATCATGAAGGGGTGTTGGATTTGTCAAAGGCTTTTTCAGCATCTAATGAGATGATCATGTGGTTTTTTTCTTTTAGTTTGTTTATATGGTGTATTACACTGACAGATTTTCATATGTTGAACCATCCTTGCATCCCTGGGATGAAGCCTACTTGATCATCATGGATAATTTTTTTGATGTGTTCTTGGATTCAATTTGCCAGTATTTTATTAAATATTTTTGCATCAATGTTCATGAGCGAGATTGGTCTGTAATTCTCTTTCTTGGTCGCATCTTTGTGTGGTTTGGGTATCAGGGTAACTGTAGCCTCATGTAAAGAGTTTGACAGTGTTCCATCTGTTTCTATTGTGTGGAATAATTGGAGAGTATTAGTATTAACTCTTCTTTGAAAATCTGGTAGAATTCTGTGCAGAAAGCCCCTGGTTCTTTTTTTTTTTTTTTTTTTGGTAGAGAGACTTTTAATGACTGTTTCTATTTCCTTAGGGGTTATGGTCAATTTAATAGTTTATCTGGTCTTGATTTAACTTTGGCATGTGGTACCTACCCAGAAAATTTATTTCCTTCAGATTTTCCAATTTTGTGGAGTACAGTTTTTTTTTTTTCTGGTTTTTCAAGACAGAGTTTTTCCATGTAGTTTTGGTTCCTGTCCTGGATCTCGCTCTGTAGACCAGGCTGGCCTTGAACTCACAGAGATCCACCTGGATCTGCCTCCCGAGTGCTGGGATTAAAGGTATGTTCCACTGCCACCCTGCTTGAGAACAGGTTTTTGAAATATGGCCTGATGATTCTCTGGATTTCCTTGCTGTCTGTTGTTATGTCTCCCTTTCCATTTCTGATTTTGTTAGTTTGGATGCTTTCTCTCTGCCTTTTGGTTAATTTGGATAAGGGCTTGTCTGTCTTGTTGATTTTCTCAAAGAACCGATTTCATTGATTTTTTTTTGTATTGTTCTCTCCGTTTCTATTTTATTGATTTCAGCCTTCAATTTGATTGTTTCCTGGCATGTATTCCTCCTGGGTGAGTTTGCTTCTTTATGTTCTAGAGCTTTTGGGTGTGCTGTTAAGTCTTTATGTGTACATTTAGAGCTATGAATTTTCCTCTTGGCACTGCTTTCATAGTGTCCCATAAGTTTGGATATGTTGTACATTTGTTTTCATTGAATTCTAGGAAATCTTTAATTTCTTTATTTCTTTCTTGACCCATTGGTGATTCAGTTTAGCATTATTCATTTTTCATAAGATTGTAGGCTTTCTATAATTTTTGTTGTTGAAATCTAACTTTAAGCCATGGTGGTCCAATAAAATACAGGAGGTTATTTCAATTTTTTATATCTGTTGAGATTTGCTTTGTGACAGAGCATGTGGTCGATTTTGCAGAAGGTCAATGGGATGCTGAGAAAAAGATATATTCTCCTGTGTTAGGGTGGAATGTTCTGTAGATACCTATTAAGTCCATTTGAGTCATAATGCCTGTTAGCTCCCTTATTTCTCTAAGTTTCTGTTTTGCAGATCTGTGCTTTGGTGAGAGTGGGGTGTTGCTGTCTGGGGTTTTGATGTGATTTAAGCTTTAGTAGTGTTTCTTTTACAAATGTGGGTGCCCTTGTATTTGGGGCATAAATGTTCAGAATTGAGATTTCATCTTGGTGGGGTTTCCCTGGGATGAATATGTAATGTCCTTTCCAATCTCTTTCAATTTGAAGTCTATTTTATTAGATATTAGGATAGCTACACCAGCTTGGTTTTTAAGTCTATTTGATTGGAAAGTCTTTTACCAACTTTTACTCTGAAGTAGTGTCTGTCTTTGAAGTTGAGGTGTGTTTCTTGTATGCAGCAGAAGGATGAATCCTGTTTTTGTATCCATTCTGTTAGTCTGTGTCTTTTTATAGGCGAATTGAGACCATTGATATTAATAATAATTAATAAATGAGTTTTTGTTAATTCCTGTTATTTTTTGTTGGTAGTGTGTTTTCTTTCTTTGGTATTTATTGGTGTGGGATTATTTATTGCCTGTGTTTTCATGGTATGTTGGATTTTTCCTTCTAGGGCATTCTGAAGGGCTGGATTTGCAGATAGGTATTGTTAAAATCTGGTTTTATCATGGAATATTTTGTTTATTCCGTCTATGGTGATTGAGAGTTTTGCTGGGTGTAATAGTCTGAGTTGGCATCCATGGTTTCTTAGTGTCTGCATAATGTCTGTCCAGGACCCTCTGGCTTTCAGAGTCTCCATTGAGAAGTCAGGTGTTATTCTGATGGGTCTGCCTTTATATGTTACTTGGCCTTTTTCCTTTGCAGCTCTTAATATTCTTTCTTTATTCTGTATGTTTAGTGGTCTGATTATTATGTTGTGAGGGGACTTTTTTTTGGATCCAGTCTATTTGGTGTTCTGTAAGCTTCTTGTATCTTCATAGGCATTTCCTTCTTTAGGTTGGGAAAGTTTTCTTTTATGATTTTGTTGAATATATTTTCTGTGCCTTTGAGTTGGTATTCTTCTCCTTCTATAGCTATTATTCTTAGGTTTGGTCTTTTCATGATGTCCCAAATTGTAGCTGGGAGATAAAGGATCAGGGTCACCCCTTAAGACATCATACAAAGGATGAAGTTGACCTGTTGGAATCTTTAAAGTAGGCAGAAGCCATTGAATATCTCCCAGAAAGGTTTGGAAATCATTAAGCATACATAGCTGATCTGTATGCAGAGTAATCTTTTGTGGACGTATGCCTGTGTGTAACAATTCATGACCTAAATAATGATAGGGAAGGGATACCTGTACCTTTTCTGGGGCTATTTGTAAATTAGCCAGGCTAAGAACCTCTTGTAATTTAGAAAAGGCATCAAAAACAAGTTTTTTGCCTTCAGCAGCCAATAAAATATTGTCCATGTAGTGAATTATATAAACATCTGGAAAAGCTTTTTGAACTGGAGCTATGGCCAAAGACACATAAATTTGACATAAAGTAGGGCTATTGGCCATTCCTTGGGGCAAGACTGCCCACTGATATCTTTGATAAGGTTCTTTGAGATTTTCTGATGGAACACTAAAAGCAAAGCGAGGACTGTCCTCGGGATGTAAAGGAATGGTGAAGAAACAATACCTCAAGTCAATCACAATGGAATGCCAATGTTTAGGAATTGCCACAGGGGCAGGCAAACCAGGCTGTATTGCTCCCATGAGAAGCATGATTTTATTTACAGCTCTAAGATCTTGTAATAGCCTCCATTTTCCTGACTTCTTTTTAGTAACAAATATAGGAGTGTTCCAGGGTGAAGTGGAAGGAATGATATGTCCAGCATCTAACTGTTCCTTAACTAATGCATTCACAGCCTCCATTTTTTTTTTTTTTAGTAAGGGGCCACTGCTCCACCCACACAGGGTCACCACTTTTCCAAGTGATTTTTATCGGTTTTATTATTGAAGGCTGCTGTGCAGTGACCCCTATGAAAAAAACCCCAATCCTCTAGTATCCCCAGAACATCTAGTAACACAGCTTTTGTTTGCCACAGGTAATGGATCTCCTTGCAGCATTTTCCCTAAGCTTCTGCCCGGGTGGGCAGGATCCCTGACTCTTCAGCATCTGTTGTACAGGCTGTGTAGTAAGCACTGCTCCCATACAGTTTAACACATCCCACCCCATAAGTTCACTGGAATGTCAGGTAGCACAAAGGGTTGAAAAGTTCCTGCATGACCTTCCTTATCCTTCTAATTTAAGAGTAGCCTGCTCTGTAATGGCATCTGAGCTGTGCTGATACCCTGTAGGTTAGAGGTAAAATTTTTAAGGGGCCATGCTTTGGGCCAATGTTTTATAGAGATAACGGAAGTGTCAGCACCAGTATCTAAAAGACCCTGAAAATTGCGATCATTAACTTTTAAATTTAGCATGGGTCTTTGTTCTAAGGTGGAAACCCAGCAGGCTAGAAGGCCTTTAGAGCCAAATCTACCCTCACCTCTATGTGATTTAAGAAAAGGATTATTACTTTGAAAGTGAGGCATTAAAAGCAATTGTGCTATGCAAGCACCCTGGGGAATAGCTGTCACCCCCTTACCAGCCTCAACCATGATTCTTATTTTTCCTTCAAAGTCTTCATTTATCACTCCTGGAATTACTCTAATACTGTGCATAAAAGCACTGCTCCTGCCCAGAATCAGTCCTAAAGATCCTGCAGGTAGTGGACCCATGACTCCAGCACTAGAGCCTGGGGGCCCATCTGAGGTGTTAATACTGCTCTGGCGGAGGCGAAGAGGTCCAATCCTGCACTTCCAGGGGTGCCTCTGATAAGGTCTTGGACAGAAAGGGATTTCTGCGAGGAATGAACTGGACAGGATGGTGGGAAACGGGTTGGGATAGGTGTATCTAGGGCTCCATACACCTGGCTGTGGGGGTTCCAGAGCGGACCCCGCTGCCCATTTCCCAAAGGTGGTAACAGATTTCCCTGAGCTTCAACCTTAGATCGGCACTCGTTACTCCAGTGATGGCCCTTTTGACATCGGGGGCAAAGTCCCAATGTCTTTGCCACTGCTTGGGCTTGAGGACAATTTTTCTTAAAATGACCTTGCTGGACACATCCAAAGCAGGTTTTTTTGGCGGGCTCCTCCAGAATATTTCCCCCTCATGGCTGAAGCCATTACCTGTCCCATGATGTGATGCCCATCTATATCTCTGCATAACTTAAGATAATCATTTAAGCTCCTATTTTTATGGGGCCTAATGGCCTCCTTGCAATATTTGTTGGCATTTTCAAAGGCCAATTGCTTTACTATAGGCATGGCTTGATCAACATCCCAAATACTCTACCTGCTAATTGAAGCAGATGATCTACAAATTCTGTAAATGGTTCTGATGGCCCATGAATGACTTTAGATAGTTGTTAGGCAGCCCTTTCCATGCTCTGGAAGCAGCTACACTAATCTGTGCATAAACTGTGGGATCATACAAAATCTGTGCTTGTAAAGTGGCATACTGTCCTGTACCCATGAGCATCTCAAGACTGCAAGCCAGAAAGCCCGCAGCAGCATTTCTATTTACTGTAGTTTGACTCACTCCTCCAAATTAAATAATCCTCCCCCCCCCCCGAGAGAGCAGTGTGACACAACTGCATCCAATCACTAGGGGTACAATTTAAGGCAGAAAAAGATTCATGTATAACTGTGGTAAAAGGAGCATGGGGCCCATATGACATTATAGCTTCCTTAAGCTGTTTGATGCTTTTAAAATCTAGGGGATTGTGTTCCCTTTGCCTCTGATCTTGAGCATTTTGAGTCTCTATAACTGGGTAAGCAACTCCCCCCATTAACCCCTCTATGGGTGCGGACGGAAGGACCTCTGTGCTGCAAAAGTCAGGGTTACAGGCTGGAGGTCTATCCTTGTAAGAAATCTTCTGTAATCTCCCTCTTAAGCATCTAGTATCCTTTTTAAATCTGACTTCTACATCATCACCCTCTGAAGACGACTCTGCAAGAGTCAGAAACATTGGAAGTTTGAAGGGATCTGACATCCTCCTCTACTTGAGCCTCTTCCAATACAGCTTTAGCTTCAGTTAATTGTCCTTGAACTTTGACATTATCACTAAGCAATGCATCTTTAACCAAGCACCACAAAGAGAAAGTAGCTAAGGGTATGGAATCAGGCCCTTCTTTATGCAAGCATTTTTGTAAGTCAATCTTAACCTGTTTCCAATCTGGTATATTAAATCCCCCAGAGACCAGAAACCAGGGACTAACATTCTGGAGGATCTGAATGAAATCTTTAGCCATCCTGCTCTTAATGGTGGTGTCCTGTTGCTTCAGCAGTCCAATTAACTGTTCCTCTAGGAGTGACTGCGAACTAGCTGCACCCATAACAATTCACCCGCTCTTACCTTCTTTTAAAATACTGGCCAGCCTTTCTTCGGGTGTCCTTCAGTGCATCCCTTCTTTCTTATATCTCGGTGGAACCTCATTTGTAGCGCCCATGCTACTACCTGTTCATCATGTCCGAGCAAGGGGCCGAGGATTAAAGCAGAGACAAGACAGCAGGTCATTTGTCTCAGTAGAATCCTGTTTATTAAAGAAGGGAAGAGGCCTTAAATACACGCTTACAGCATAGTGGGAGAACCCCGAAGGGCAGAAGTTTGCTACAGATGTTTTACATTCTTGCATCCTAGCAGTTTACACTAATATGCAGGATACACAAACAAGGAACCTCCAGTAAGCTGTTTAGGAAGAAGGAAACCAGGGAATTAGCCTAGGGAGGACATCTAATCAAGGTCAGCAAGCAAGGCAACAGCCACACAAGGAATGGGGGTCAGGGCCCAACACCAAATTTCTTGGACATTTTGTTTTATGACTTTGTTGGCTTTAGTGTTTTCTTTGACTGACCAATCTATTTCTTCTATGGTATCTTCATTGACAGAGATTCTTTCTTCCATCTCTTGAAGTCTGTTGGTTATGCTTGCATCTGTAGTTCCTGTTTGTTTACTCATAATTTCCATTTCCAGCATTCCCTCAGTTTTTGTATTCTTTATTGTCTCTAGTTCAGTTTTAAAATCTTGGACCTGTTTAATTGCTTTTTCTTGGCTTTCTTTAAGGGATTTATTTATTTCTTCTACTTTTTTGTTTGTCTTTTCCTAGATTTCTTTAAGGGAATTTTTCATTTCCCCTTTAAAGACCTCTATCATCTTCTTAACATCATTTTTAAGGTCGATTTCTTCTGCTTTTTCTGTATTGGGATGTTCAGGTCTTGCTGATGTAGAACCACTAAGTTCTGATGGTACCATATTGGTTTTTATGTTGTTGACTGTATTTTTGCACTGGCATCTACCCATCTCTTTCTCCACTCAGTGCAAGCAGTGTCTGTGTCTGAGGGAGCCTCTCTTGGTCCCAACAATACTCTTATTCTAGTGGGAGCTCTTGGTCTAATTGGGACTCTTGTACCAATCAGTGCTGATGTGCTCTGTGTCTCAGGGAGCAGCTCTTAGTCCAGTCAGTACTGGCAGGCTTTGTCTCAGGGAGCAGCTGTAATCTCATGGGGTGGATTTGGTAGTGGTGGGGCTTGTAGGGTACAGTGTCTGGTGTGGGGTGGTGGTAGTCTGACCTGCCTACAGAATAACTGCCTGCTGGTCTGAAACTGGGACTGCAATGGGTGGTGGTGTGGGGGCACAACCCTGTGCCCCTAGAGACTGGGGGTTAGGCTATGAGAACAAAGACTCATCTCTAAGTCCATTTGGTGTTGGTGGGCTCTGTCTCAGGAACAGTTGCAGTCTTGGAGGGTGGGTGGGTTTGGAGGAGGTTGGGTTTTTGGGCTCCAGAGTCTGGTGGGAGGTGTTGGTATTCCAACCTGTCTTCAGGAGACCTGTTTGCTGCCTTGAAACTGGGACTGCAATGGGTGGTGGTGTGAAGGCACAGGGTTTTGCCCCTGGGCCCAAAGCCTAGAGGCTGGGGTATTCAGCTATGAGAACAAAGACTCAACTCTTAGTCCAATCAGCACTGGCAGGCTCTGCCTCCACCCTATATTTTTTCATCATGCAGAGACTAAATAAAAAATAATACAGCTAGCTTTCCTAGGATTTGACCATTATCTCAATTTTCTTAGGGTTCCCTAAAGATGCCGTTGCCCCAGACAATAGAAAACAGTCCAAAAAATGCAACACCCACATTTCCCAAGAGATAGGGTGAATGGTTTTTGGTCATTCAGTGGTTTATGGGTCTTTATCATTGTTTAGGTGGTTGGTTACAAGTTATTATTGATAACGGTAACAAAACAAAACAAAGGAGATTAGATTTAACAGTCTCTTTCTGAAGGGAAAAGGGAGATATAGTATAGAAATGATGGGATAAAAGGGTAGATTGTTGAGTCTACTTTTGAACAACCACTAGTCTCAAATATTTTACATTGGCATGGATTTTTATATATTGATACAAATTTAAAATTATTTTTGTTATTATATATGTATGTATAATATATATGTTTCTACTCATGTTTAAGATATTGTACCTATGCAGTTCACTTAAAAAATGTAATGTAAAATTTTAGTCCTTGAAAGCTATTTAGGATAATAAAGAAAGACAGGTTAGTAGTTAGTCATCTGTAGCAATCAAATTTATAGTATTGTTAGGTATGTTTTCAAGATTAAACAGATAGATGGTCTTCAAACATTTCAAAGACTCACAGAATATGACATTTAAAATGTTTCAACAACATAAGGCTTTTATATGTAGAGAGACATATCTGCTCCTGGCAGTACCAATTTACTTCAAAAAGAGCACAGAGAACCTCCACGTGGAGTTTGATTTTATTGTGGCAAAGTTGGCCACTGGGCAAAGAAACTACCCTTGCCTTGACTGCTGACACTATGCTGTCCAAACTGGACAAGCAGGACACACACACAAAAAAGACAACTGCTGAACTTTGCCAAGACAAGGCAGGATAGTCCTTCAAAATGCCTTTTTCACAGAAAAGTCTGTCAGATTATCCAGGTCTATAGGCTGAAGATGAATGCCCAGGATTACAGAGGAAACTTGAGCGACTGTTCAGACAGCCAGATGCCTCTGCCGCTTCTATAGTTTTGGAAGTTGCTTGCTCTGCACTTCCTGTTTACTCAGGTAATATATCCTTCTTGAGTCTCTGATGAGTATTATAGACTAGATAGTATACAATTTTTCTTGTTATCAAATTCAGAAAAAACCATCAGAGATACAAAATTTATAAGGTTGAGGAACAAAAACTTAAGTTGTTTATCTAAGAAGATATTTTTAGGTTTAAAAAGACTTTTTAGGATGGTAATACAAATTATGATAGAAAATGGTTCAGGTATAAAACTTTGGACTCACTAAGATAAGATAGATGATACAGTACTTTCAATGAATTTGCCAAATAAAAATAGACCAAACTTTGTGAATATAATTATTACTTGATAGTTGTTTTTATTTTATATAGTTTTACTATGTTAGAGTTAAAACCTTTCCTTTTTATTTAGACAAAAGGGAGAAATGTAGGATATTTTACACTGTGTGAAGGTGTATTACTGTGATTGGTGTAATAGAAAGCTGAATTGTCAATAGCTAGACAGGAGATATAGGTGGGATTTCTGGGGAGAGAAAGGAAGAGGAGGAGGAATCTAGGCATGCAGGAGAAGCCAGGAGACACAGAGAAGAAATGCCACATGATAGAACATAGATTAATATAAGTGGGTTAATTTAAGTTATAAGAGCTAGTTAGGAACAAGCTTAAGCTATAGGCTGAGCTTTCATATTTAATAAGTCTCCATGCATGTCATTATTTGGGAGCTGGCTGGTGGGACAGAAAGACTTGTTATAATTAGTAACCATCATAAAAACTCATTGGTTAGGGCCAAGAGATGGCTCACTAAGTAAGAGCATGTATAACTCTTAGCAAAGGACCCAAGTTTGGTTCCCAGCAACCACATCTGGCAGCTCCCAACCACCTGTAACCCCAGCTCCTGGGCATTCAATGCCATCTTCTGACCTTCATGATTACCTGCACAGATATGGTACATTCCCACCCCAACACAAAAAAAATCTTAAAATAAATGAAGGAACTGAAGAGGTGGCTTAGTGGTTAAGAGCACTTACTGTTCCTATAGAGGGCCTGGGTTTGGTTTCCAGCACAGTAGCAGGGAATCCAACACACTTTATTGATCTCTGTGAATTAATTCATGCACAAGAATCACATATATACACTCAGGCACATATATAGAAAAATTTAAAGGTAAAATATTAACTATATTTAAGAAGTCATTGGTTCAATCTGAAAGGCCCAATATCAGCTTAGGACTCCCCAAGACCAAGCCCTTAGCACAAAGAAGATTTATTTGCCCCAGAGGGACAAAGGGCAGGGAATAAGAGACAAAGACAGGAGATAGAGGTTGAAGGAAAAGGGGAGAAGAATAAAGGAGGGGAATGGGACAAAGGACTGTTTCTTGATAGAAAGGAGACAGATGTGGCCTATAGGAAAATGGTAGTTCTATCATTGAGATGAAGACCACCATACAGAGATTTGCCCCATAGACACTCTAAATCCTGATGGCTCAGCCTGAGTTACACACTACTCAAAGCCAAGAATCATTCAACTACTGCCATAGTGAGAAGACACACTACCACATAAAAGTAAAAGGAGAAACCCCATGTTAGGATGAGTTGTTTAATTTTGATTGGGCATGTTAATTAGGTGAGCAAAAGGGAGCTTTTAATTGCTGGACTTCAATACTTTGGTAGCTGGACCTTGGTAGTCAGCCTCAGGAAGAGGAAGTGGCTAAGAGAATAGACCTTTGTGGTTAGCTTTAGGAATGTAATCTTAATAGTTTTTAGCAAGGCGGAGGGAATGAGTAAGAAGGGCAAGGCTTGCCAGTCATTTTTGCCATGCTTGGGTTGGCTAGAGTCCCTTCACAATCAAGTTGGATTTTGGTGAATCATCACTTTGATCGATCATGGGTTCACTTTCTGAGGTGAGCAGATGTGTGTGTCTTGTGTGTCCCCAGAAAATCTCTCACACAACACTTAGTGCCTGAATAGGGACCTGACAGAACCATAGATGAGTTTGGAAGGAATGACTGCATGGTCCTGGCTGTGGGAAGCAAGACATATAACTAAGTCTGAACCATCTGAAGGTGGAGCATTCACAGTGTAAATTCTCATACAACTAACCTTTCCCATGTAGTATGTAGTAGTGTCTTCTCTCTATGGCAGTGGTTGAATGATTCTTGGCTTTGAGTAGTAACTCAGGATGAACCATCAGGATTTGGAGTGTCTATGGGGCAAATCTCTGGATGGTAGTCTTCCTCCAAGTGGTATGGCATGGCACTGCCTGATGAGTGAGGTCCACCATATGATCATGAAGATGCCCTTAAAATGGTTGAAGGTTTAGAGCAAATTTTGAAATCTTTTAAGAGTAGCATGTAATGACTGAGAACATAGGAATGTGGCCATAGGGGTTGCCTAGCTGCTATTATGTGTAATAAGATGTACATTTGAGGCAAAGTTTCTTGTATAAAGGAGGAACTATGATAAGGAACGATGTGGCTAGCATTTTCCATGCTAGCTGTTAGCCTGTGATTTGGAGGTGTTGGCTTATAATTTCTTACGGTTCAGAGTTGAAAGGAAAAGACCACAAGTTAGGTATGTTCTATAAAGTTCTTTCTGGAGTCTGAGAACTTGGAACCCAGAGAAAGAATTGGAGGGTGAGGAAGAAAAGAACATAATGAAAGTGATAGAGGATGTCCTTCAGGTCTGACCATTAATACAGAAGAAGAGAAAGTCTGATTCAGCATACAGCCTTAACAATGGTCTGTGATATGTTTTTTTTCCCAGATAATGTTTCCCTGCTGATGCAGTAAGTGGGATCAAGCCAAATTACAAGTAGAACAAAAGGCCTATTAAGAACAAAGCATCCCTTAGGGCAGGTTCACTGGTCTCAGAGTGCAAGGCCAGAGAAGTTGAGCTCCCAAGCCAAGGCAGGGAGATTTTATAGACCTTAGGTATGGAGTTGATGACATGCCAACCAGGAGTTGGGACTGTGCCTCAATATGGTCAAAAGCTAGGTCCCTGGGCAGGTACTTAAGTGCCATTCCTTTGTTCAGAGTGTTTTCAGTGCAGGCAGGTTGGGGGAAATAGGACAGATAGGGTTTTCCAGCTTATGCAGGGGCAAGCCAGAAGCACCAACTAAAAATTCTGGTACAAGAAACTATAATGAGGGGATACTCAGCACCTTGACTACTCAAATTGATGAAATTTTTTCCATTTATTTATTTTATATGTATGAATGTTTTTCTTGCATGGGTATGTATGTGCACTATTATGAGATGTATTTCTTGAGGAGATGCAACATATACATGTCTATTCATCCCAGAAAAGGAGTCCATGACTAACCAAAGTAATGACTGCACCAATGTCCAATTTGTTAACCAATGAATTTTTTTTTTATTGGGATTACTAACAGGGACATGGGTTAGGGGTTGCTTATAAAGAGCAGGGAAAACTCAAAAACAGTTGCATCACCAGAAATTCCACATGTGTATGGGAGACCACTCTTTGGAATTCTTGCCACAGCTTGCAGGCAGTTCCACAGTCTGAAGATCTTTTCTGCAGCTTGGCTGGTCAGTCTTCACACCAACAACTATTTGCTGTCTCCTGTGATGTTGGTACAGACTTCAGGATACTTTCAATTTCATTTTCTTCCCAGACATGTGACCTTTTAATCTCTTATTTATTACCTCCCCCTCCTTCCTGGGGCAAATGTTTCCATTTCGAGGGGATGTTACAATTCAGAGGATTATGCCTGCTTGCTTGGTGCCCATGGAGGCTAGAAAAGGGCACCAGATTTCTTAGAACTGGAGGTATAGATGGTTGTGAGCCACCATGTGGATTTTGGGAGTAGAACCTAGGTCTACTGCAAGGGCAACAAATCCTCTAAACCACTGAACCATCTCTCTAGCCCCATTGGTGAAGACTTTTAAACAAGCAAGAGGCTGCCACAGACTGGTTCATGAGGCTGTGGGACATGGGGGAAGATGAGATGCGTCTGACCGCTGTGAAGGCATAGGCTGCATAGCCTGAGGCAGTATGAGGAAAATCATCCTCTCATAGGTTGGGTTCTTTGATCCATTAAGGACACCATCTGAGCTTCCAGTGGGTATCAGGGAGTAGCACACAATAAAGCATAGGTTTTGATGAGGGTACTGGGCTTGCAGGATACTGATTTCAGTTTTCTAGACCTTATCAGACTGTTCACTGGGAAGTTTCTCCCCCATCTCCCCTCAACATAGTTTCTCTGTGTAGCCCTGGCTGTCCTGGAACTTGCTCTGTAGATCAGGTTGGCCCCAAACTCACAGAGATCCTCCCACCTCTGCCTCATGAGAGCTGGGCTTAAAGGTGTGTGAGAGGACTGAGCAGATGCCTTAACAGGCTGCTTGGTCTTCTTTTAGAGATCAGGCCTCAATTTCAGTTTCCTGAGATTGAACAAGCAGTTTCTGAGGAAGAGCCACAAAGGACAATCAACCACTGGTGCCCTGACCACAAGGACAAGGGAGATAGGATGCAACAAGCCTGGGCCACTGAGTCAGCCTCCACAGTCAGTGCATACTAGACCAGCCAGCCTCCACAGTAGCTCTGGGACAAAGCCAGGGACTTATCCAGGCCTTCCCAAAAATGGAAGCTGTACCTTGACCAGCCTCTAACTAACCCTAGCCAATTAAAAGTTACTAACATGATTGCCACTTGCATAAGTCAATCATATCTCAGATGAGCTAAGTTCCTTGGACACTCTCCATAGTTAGGCTTCAAAGGAGCTCATACATCCCTCTTGAGTTTTCACCATCTTGCCTTTATGTGGGATGGCATACCCCAGCATGCTGGAATAATAAACACTCTTGTTGATTGCATACATGGGTGGTGATCTTTTGTGGGACTTCTCCAGGACCTTAACAGCATGCACCCCACTACCAGTCTGGGAAGTGGGTTTTTTTTTTAAAAAGAGGATAACTCAACATGGACTTCAAGACTGACATGGAGCTCTAATGTCTTTGTTGAATCCCATGTTGATCTTTTTGAAGTGGAAGAAGCTTTGGTAGACCAGAAAATCCTAGACTGGTATTTGCATTGATGTTGTAAAGTGGCAAGCCAACCTAGAGGAGATAAAAGGACAAAGTAATTTCTGTTGCTATGATAAAATGCAATGATCAAGGCCATCTATAGCAGGGAGAGTTTATTTGGGTTTACAATTCCAGAGAGATAAGACTCCACCATGGTGGGGAAGGATGGCAGCAAATGACAGGCATGGTGGCAGGAGCAGGAGCTGGAAGCTCACATCTTGAATCACAAGTGCAAAGCAGACAGTGAAACTAAAATATGACATGTCTCTTAATCTCAAATCCCACTCCCAGTGATGTACTTCCTGCAGCAAGGCCTCACCTCCTAAATCTCCCCAAACAGTGTCACCAGTTGGGGACCAAGTATTCGAATGTCTTAAATCTGTCCTGGCCACTGGCAGGCAAATGTGGTGAAATTTGTGTTACATTAGAGTTCCTAAGGAGAAAGTTGAGAAGAAGCCAAATGCTGTGCTAGTGAGCTTCTGAAAGATTAAAGCCTGAGCTTTAACAGTTCCTAGAAGGCACAAATGATTAAATAGTACAAATAAAGACTCAGGTGGTCCCAGGGCCAGGCAGTCATGTCAAAAGTAAGTTATACATTTCTCTCCAGCAGGAAAGTGTGCTGGGGGTGGAATTGTTTAGACTCTCACAGCAGCAATATACAACTTAAGGAAGAGGCCATGAGAGTGGTTACATCTGCAGTGTCCTTCTAGAGCCTGCCAGACTCTCAGGGATCTCACAGCAGTCAGAAATGGCTGAGAAAGAGTCATGGACATTGTCTGCAGCCTATGTCCTATCAGACCCGAGTAGTCAACTCAAATCACAAGTGGAAACATGGCACTGCTTACCCTTAAACCTGGGTCAGGCCAAGCAATTTTTGCCAGCCTTAGTAAACCAGCATAAGTCAGGAGTAATTGAGATGCATTATGGCCACATAGAAGCACCCCAAGATTAAAATTCAGGATAGCTCAGGAGGCATGCAAGTTAGTAGAATAGTTGAGGTGGTGTATATCACCTTACAACTCTGTTCACATTGCTCTTTTAAGGAAACATAAATGATGGAATCTTTTCAGGCTATAATGGACCTTGCTAAACAATTTACTTAAGCTTCTTCAGCTTCTGACTTCTGAGATCAGCTGACTTGGGATGGACTACAGCTGGCCTTTGGAGAGCTTTCCTCTGTGAAAGGTTTATTCACCTGGGTGTTTTAATGCTAAACTGAGTGTTTTTCAGATGTAGAGAAACATCTAGAGATCATTAAAAAGCAGTTGAAGACCTTTAGAATAGGAGGCAACCTGTGGCAGTGGAAAAGGAAACCCCCAGAGGTCATACTTCCCTATGAATTATTGTCACAAACCATTATTGCCACTGCTGTTGGTTAAATACCAGATCTAGGCAGTATGGTCCTACTGGTTGATGAAGACACCACATACTTTAGTCGCAGGACATGAATATAAGTAGGCACAGCAAGAAACCACAGAACACAATCAAACTCGATGGAAAATAGCAGCTTTAATGAAAAGCTGCCAGGACACCCTGGATAATAGAGGACAGCAGCCCAGCTGGGGAAGTTTTTTGGGTTATATGGTAGCAGAAAGGTAGGGGACAGGAGCGGTGCACATGCTAGAATAGCCCGGTGGGTTACCGTGGGGACTCGGGAGACACTTCTGTTGTGGTTAGAAGCATTCTGGTGCTAACTGCAGTGTGCCTGGACTGTTCAGCCATGACTGCTGCTATCAGGTGTGCTCAGCCACCTGTTAGGGGCTTTCTAAGAAACACTTCAGGTTTCCATTTCTCAGAAAAACCAAGTCTCCTAGCAAAGCCTGGAGATACTATCTCGGCTGATGAAGTACACTTGTCACCAGCAGTACGGCTGGACTTTGTGTGATACAGTGCCATCATGTCAGGCAGGATGTGCTTACTTGTGCAATAGTGGCATCAATGTAGCTACAACCAACAGCTTTTCAATTGTATTTAATGCTTACTATACAGGAGGGAGTCCACATCAGGACAAAATACATGACAGAGAAAGTCATAGGGCCTAGAGGGTGAAGACACTGCTCTTTTATCATGTGTTTGTTAAACTGCCTTCTAAACATTTGAGCTTTTGCCCATAGATCACTATGCATCAGCCTCAGTCATGGAAGGAAACTCCTTTTGCAGTGGATGGTGTACAGTAAAACTCATAACTGTTAACGAAGCTCCTGAGAACAAGTGACTGTTAATGTGGTAGTGTCCCCATGCTTAGCTGCAGACAGACATCTCTATCACCCCCTAAGGCTCAGGGAGCTCTGTAGGGAAAAGGGGCTGGCTAGAGAAACCCACCCTGACCCTGGAGCCCAGAATTAGGGAAGGATGGCTCAGATAAAGCCAGTGAGAGAAACACAGTTTAGCTCAGATCAGAGCCATCTCTGCCTCTGTCCAACTGACTTGTGAAATCAACCAATCATACAGCAGGACAGCAGAATCCTGGCCCTAGGGCTCAAGACCAGGGAAAGAAACACAGACTGTGTTTGGACCTGGGCCAGAGAAATGAACCAAGGAAACATGCCCTGACTCTGAAACCAGTACCAAAAAAACACTCTTGGCCCCTAGAATCAGAGTCAGTGAATGAAATGTGCCCTGGCCTTAGCGGTAGTGTCAGCTAAGTAAGGCCAGTGAGAGAAACACAGTTTAGCTCAGATCAGAGCCATCTCTGCCCCTGTCCAACTGACTTGTGAAAACAACCAATCACAGAGCAGGACAGTAGAATCCTGGCCCTAGGGCCCAGGACCAGGGAAAGAAACACAGCCTGTGTTTGGGACCTGAGCCAGAGAAGTGAACACTTTATCCCCAAACCCAGAACCCAGGAAATACGCCCTGACTCCAAGACTAGTACCAAAATAACACTCTTGGCCCTAGAATCAGGGTCAGTGAAAGAAATGTGCCCTGGCCTTAGAGGTAGTGTCAAAAAGCCAAGAAAGGCCAGTGAAAGAAATACAGTTTGGCCCTGAAATCAGGGCCATCTCTGCCCCTTGCTCACAAAACTGGCCAATCCCTGGGCAGAAAATAAACTAACCAATCACAGTTGACTCCGCCCCCTAGACATCCTATATAAACTGCCCTGCCCGGTCAGTTGTGAGCTGTTCTCTCCACCCTGGTAGAGGCAGCTACTCTCCTGGATTCCTCCTTCCCAAATAAACCTCTTTCTCAAGAGTATTGGGTGAAGACCTTCATTGACAGCTGAACAGAAGAACCTTGCTGGGACGCCCCATAGTGGACTGAGCAAGAAAGACCTGGTAACACTGAGCCAGAGACTGTGGCTCTCCAGGAGAGGAGCAGGATTGCTGTGTCCTGTGGGGAGACCATCCCCCATCATACCATCATACCAGGTATATCCCGACCTTCCCAAAGAGTCAGGATACCCTTCCTTGCTGAAGCAGTTCCAGGCCTGACTCTCCCGAGAAGTCAGAAAACCTTCCTTTCCAAGGTTGGGCTGTTTCTTTGCAGTCTCAGCCATCAGAACTATGCTAAACAGCTCCAGGTGTCCGGGACATCTTTAGGGCAGAGCTCTTGTTCTGAGTAGTTCTGAGGTGTCTGGGATACCTCGCCCTCTAGGGCAGAACTGTCTCCAGTTCAGCCATCACAGCTGTGCTAAACAGCTTCAGGTGTCCGGGACACCTTCAGGGCAGAGCTCTTGTCCTAAGTAGCTCTGAGGTGTCCAGGATACCTCACCCTCTCACCCTCTAGGGTTGAACTGTCTCCTTGCAGTTTCAGCCATCAATTTACTAACAGAGCTCTGCTGAAGAGGGGGTGGGAAAGTCTGTCAGAACTGGAAAAAGAGCTGGAGGACTGTTGGTATAGCAGTTTCCTCAGGATTGACATGTTCTTCCTGAGGGAGGGGAGGCTCATGAGACTCAGGAAGTAAACAAATGTCACAGCTGCTGGGTGAGAAGACTGACCAGCCCAGGAGCAGAGAGATGTCTTAGACCTGTGGAGCTACACTGAAGTGCAGAGAGCTCCAAATCACCAGCCCTGTCATTGTAGGCTTCTTTTTTTCTTTCTTCCCTTTTTCAATTTTTTTTTTGAGATAGGGTCTATGTAGCCATGGCTGTCCTGGAACTCACTATGTAGACCAGTCTGGCCTCAAATCCATAGAGATCCATCTGCCTCTGTCTCCCAATTGCTGGGATCTAATATGTACACCACAACATTCGGTTAGTGTGGGCGTTTCTGGAGGTAGCTGATTTTGAGTCATCCCTGCTTCTATAAGTGATCCCTCATCTATACTCCTGTTAGTAATTCTGACATAAACTCACTGATTCATCAAGTTGGACTTTAGTGTAATCTTTCCTTTGGCCTATCCTAAGTTCCCTTTCTGGAGTAAGTGGACACATATGTTGTCTTTCTCCAGGAAAAGGTTTTTATATAACAGAGTGTGATCCCTATAATCCTCATTAAAAATGGCTATGGGGCTGGAGGGATGGCTCAGAGATTAAGAATACTTGATCTTGCAGAGGGCTCAGGTTCAGTTCCCAGCACCCACATGGCGGCTCATAGCCATCTGTGACTCTAGTTCCATAGGATCCAGTGCCCTCTTCTGGCCTTTTCATGCACCATGTACATACATACATGCAGGCAAAAAACTCATACACATAAAATGAAAACCAAAACAATAAACAAACAAAAAATAACCGAGCATGGTAGTATGAGCTTTCAGGGCCAGGGAGACGGAGGCAGGTGGATCCCGATAGCTTCCTAGGCAGCTAGCCTAATTCCTGAGGCTGAGACCTAAGGTTGTCTATGTGTACCTGTACACATACTCTACATGAACATATACATCTGTAGCATGAATCCTAACTGGTCTTAATAATAAAAACCCAGAGTCAGATACCAGGGTAAATGCTGAAAGATCAGAGAGACAAAGGAACAAGCCACAGCCACTTCTCACCTCACCAACTCCTCAGTGGAAATGACTGAGTTCCTGTCTCCTCCCACCTTACATTCCTTTTTCCGCCCAGCCATATCACTTCCTGTCTCAACCTCCCTAGTGCTGGGATTAAAGGTGTGTGCCACCACTGCCTGGCTCCTATGGCTAACTAGTGGCTGGCTTTGCCCTCTGATCTTCAGGCAAGCTTTATTTGTTGGAGCATACACAAAATATCACCACACACTGTCCCAACCAGCGGGATCTTCAGCAGAGACCCTAGAAGGGAGAATGGCAAATGAAAGGGACAAGAGACACAAAGAATAATCATAATGTTGTGGCCAACATTATAAATATGGAATTATAAATTTAAAACATTTTCTGGTTTAAAAAATAAATCTGGTCATCAATGAAGCTCTGCGGGTCTCTCTAGTAGGGCCGGTCTCTACGTTCCTGACGGTGCTCGCCTTTATCCATTTTCCCAGGTCCTCCACATCCATTTGTGAAGAAACATTAAAACAAGTTAAATGGTAGTGTGCTAAGTTTTTTGTTTGTTTTTTTTCCTTTTAAAGATGGTTATTTTAAGACTTAACAATGGGAACCCCTTGTGAGCATGCTCAGTATCATTGTGGAGAACCAAGAGGGCCTCTAATTGTAACAATGTTCATGGTTGTGATTTTTTTTAAAATAAAATTCCAAATGTTTATAAACTGTCAAAAAAAAAAGAGACACAAAGAATTGACAGCAAGACAGTATTCTGATCAAGCTGCAGAATTTTATTTTTCTCAGATGGGTTTTATAGTAAGCAGACCAGGAAACTTTCTTTGGGAAAAGATCAGGGGACTGTTGAGTTGCCAAGCAACCCAATCAAGCAACCTAACCACAAAACATTGTTACTAATAGTCAGTGTAGCAGAAAGATAAGGAAATGTTAAGTTATTTTCTAATAACTCAGGACTTGTCCAGGCATGTCAAAAGTTGCTGGTTAGTGGCTCAATACTGGACAACAGAAACTTAACTCAGGCAGGCAATATGGCATGGCTCTTGAAATTGTCCTCGGCAACACACATCCATGCACATATACAAAATAATTTATGTACATATTAAGCTGATATTTGTTCTTTTCTTCTTGTAAAATTATTTGGGAGGATATGCTAATGCTACAGCATGCATGTAGAGGTCAGAGGACTACTGTTGGTTCTCTCTTTTCACCATGCTGGTTTTGGTGATAAAACTTAGGTTATTAGACTAGGTGGCAAGGTCCTTCACCTGTTTATGGAGCCATCTCACTGTCTCCATATAAGTATTTATTTTCTCTTGCTGAATTGTGTATTTGAACACAATTTCAGATATCAAAACTTCTGCTGCAACCTGCACAGCTTTGAGAGTGACATGGCTGAGGTGACATGGAGTGTGATAGACACATGTACAGAAAAGCTGGGTTCAGGTGGGAATGTGCTCTGATAAAGGTACACCATTAGCCTGGAGACTCAGTGGGTTTATTATATACAGCTGAATGAAGAGTCAGGTTAGCTAATATTTGCAAGGGTCTCTGTAGGGGAGCAGTCTCAGGCTACAGTCACTGGTAGCATACTTTCTACAATACTGTCAGCATCTGTCCTTGGAGCAGGGTAAGGCCTTGCTAATCCTCTAAGCTTGACTGGAGGAAAACCTTACCATTCCCATGGGTCTGAGCCATTTCTGTCCTTAATATGGTCATGCTCATTCATATACTTGCTTTAGAGGGACAGAACTGATAGAATGAGTCTCTATCTATCTATCTATCTATCTATCTTCTGTCATCTGTCATCTATCTATCTATCTGTCTATCTATATCTATCTATCTATCATCATCTATTTATTATCTATCTATCTATCTATCTATCTATCTATCTATCTATCTATCTATCATCTATCTATCTATCTATCATGTATTTATGTATCTATCATCTATGTATATATGCATGTATGTATGTATCTATCATTTATCTATCTATCCATCATCTATCTATCTATCTATCTATCTATCTATCTATCTATCTATCTATCAATCACATATTATATGTATGTATGTATGTATGTATGTATGTATGTATGTATCTATCTATCTATCTATCTATCTATCTATCATCTATCTTTTTATGGGATTTATTAGAGTGGCTCATAGGCTGTGGTCTAGGTAGTCCAACAATGGCTGTTAGCCAACAGTCCAAGAATCTAATAGTTGTTCAGTCTGTGATGATGACTATCTCAGCTGGTCTTCAGTATATGCTGGAATCCTGAAGAAGTAGGTTCTAATGCCAGTGAAGGAATGGACTTACTAGCAGGAGTGAGGGCAAGCAGGAAAAGAATGAAGCTTCTTTCCATGTCCTATATATAGGGTGCCACCAGGAGGTGTGACCCAGATTAAAGGTGGATCTTCCCACCTTAAAAGATTCAGATTAAAGGTTGGTTTTCCCACTGCAAATAATTCAATTAAGAAAAATCCCTCAGAGGCATGTCCAACTGCTCAGGCTTTAGTTAATTCCAGATGTAGTCAGTCAAGTTGACAGCCAAGAACAGCCATCACAGGAACAGTCGTGTTTCTGTGAGGATTTCCATCCTCAATGCATGAAGCTCCCAGTGCAGCAAGTGTTTATGTTGGTGGTCATGTTGGTTAAAGCGTGGAGATAGTGCACATCCTGGGTGGAGGGCCTGTGCTCACTTTCCACATATACTAGCATCTGACAGCATTTCTTTAAGCAACATCCTAGTTTTACCTTGAACGTGATTTTTTTTCTTCATTTTATCTTTGTCTTGCTCTAAGTTCATGTTATAGTGTTTATTTCCCCTACAGAATAACCTCTTCCCTGACGTTTTGTGGATCCTTGGCAGGATCAGATAAGCTGAATATCTTTGGAATTTTAGGAGATTTTTTTTCATTCTTACTGTAATTTCTAGTCTCTATTTCTTTTTTTTCAAATTTATTTATCTTTATTTTATGTGCATTGGTGTTTTACCTACATGTATGTCTGTGTAAGGGTGTCAGATCTTGGAGTTACAGTTATTAGCAGCTGTGTGGGTGCTGGAAATTGAACCTGGGTCCTCTTAAGCACTGAGACATCATTTCAGCCCCTCTAGTCTCTATTTCTATATGATCATGTGTGTTTTCTCTTCACCAGTTGAGGTAAAGAGTCACACCTTATGCAAATGTGTTCATTTTAATTTCCTTTCAAGGAATGCAGCACATACACATTTTCTACCAGGGCAGATCTTTCTACTCATCTTTTCTCCTCTTTACTCAGGTCTCCTGGCTATGGTTTTCTAAATATTGTTTTGATTTTTTCCCCCATGATCTAAATTATAACACTAGAGTGTTATAGATTTAGACATTGTTTGACTTTTGTATGATAGGTAATTAATGAAGATTTATGTACATATGTGCTAGATTTAATAAACTAGATTTTTTTTTTTATTATTTGGGTGAAGATCACATATAGCCCAGGCTGGCCTTGTGGCGATATATTGTGTACCCTAATAAAATTTGCTGAAAGATCAGAGAGGTGAAAGAACAAGCCACTGCCATGTCTTACCTCTAGGACTCCTCAGCCTGAAAAGGGGTCCAGCTGAAAAAGCCTTCAGTTCCTGTCTCCTCACACTTTATATACCTTTCTCCACCCAGCCATCACTTCCTTCTTAGTGCTGGGATTAAAGGCATGTGTGCTTCCCAAATACTCTTGGTAGCAAAGGCATGAATGTAGCTAGAGTTTTCCTGGTCCTGCCTGGCCCACGGTCAGGACAAATCTCTCTCACCCGCCAGTCCCGCAGTTGCTCAGACCCAATAGAGTAAACACACAGAGACTTATATTGTTTACAAACCGTATGGCCACAGCAGGCTTTTTGTTATTTAGTTTTTATATTTTAAATGAACCCATTTTTATTAATTTATAAGTTGTCATGTGGCTTGTGGCTTACCGGTATCTTAACATCTTTTTATGGTGGTGGCTGGCAGCGTCTTTTTGTTTTAGCCTTTTATTTTTTAGAATTTTTTTTGTCCCCCCTATACTTTTTGTCTGGCTATACTGGCCAATCAGTGTTTTATTTATTAACCTATCAGAGCAACACATTTAACATACAGAACATCTTACAGTACTTTTCCTTTTTTTTAAAAAAAAGGAAGGTTTTAACTTTTATATAGTAAAATTACAGATAACAAAACAATTATCAAGCTGGAATTACAGTTACAATATCTAGTTTATTTATAATAACTAGTCTATTTGTATTTGGCAAAATTAAAGAAGATATCCTATCTATCTTATATTTGTGAGTTTAAGGTTTTATATCTAACTTATCTTTTATCATAACTAAAGAAAATTATAACTATCTAGTCTCTAACTACATTAAAGACCTCAAAAGGATATAATATTACCTGAGAAATGGGAGAAGGATGTAAGCAACTTTTGGGAGTCTTGTAAGGTAGGCAGAGACAGCTGGCAGCCTGGACAGTCACCTAATGTTTCTTTGTAAAGTTGGGGCATCTGTCTTTAGCCCACAAGCCTAGAGTCTTTTAGTTATTTTTTTTAATTTTTTAATTTTTTAATTTTTTGTGTTCTGTAGAAGGTTTGGCAGTTTTCTCTGCGAAGCAGGAACCTGAAGGACCATTTTGCCAAGCAAAGTTTACTGGTCACCTTCTTATGGGTCCTGTATGTCCAGTTGATCAAGCAGTCCAGGCAAGAACAGTTTCTTGTCCAAATGGCTATTTTTGTCAAGGTGAAGATAACCTTCATATGGAGTGTCTTTGATGTCCATCCCCCTCTCTGAAGTAAATCAGTGCTACCAGGAGCAGACATGTTTCACTGTCTAGAAAGTCTAAATTTTTAAAACATTTTAAATGTCATATTTTGTAGGTCTTTGAAGTGTTTGAAGAGTACTTACCTAACTGAGTTATATCTACGTATACCTAGAAAACTTAACTAACATGGCTATGAGTATGATTGTCATAGATGACTAATTATTAATCTATTTTTTAATTGTCTATTACAATTTTGATGAGTTACATAAACATAATACCTCAAACAAGAATAGAAATATATATATATATATATATATATATAGTATAACAAAATTAAGTTTAAACTTGTATCAATAAACTAAAATCTATAGCAATGTAAAATATTTTAAACAAGTTGTTACTATTTATCTTATCATATCTACATCTTTTTTTTAGAAAGAGATTGTATTTATAATCAACCTGTTTTAAATAAAATTTTTTTTTGGTCACACACCAGAGGGGTCTTTTGGTATGGGACACAAGAATCTCTCAACCTTTTGTTTTAGGAATATGTTTGGGTTTAGAGAAGGAGTGAGCCAATTTCTTCTCTAAAGTCAGTTTGGTATATTTGGGAATTTGGGCATAGCTTTTCTTACTACTTTTTGTTGGAGGGGGGTGCTGTATCTTATGGGGACACACAGAAAATTTTAGGATTATGGAGTAGTCCATGAGGGTGTATCATCTGAGCCAGTTGTCTTGAAACTGTTTTGGATGTCGGATCATCTGGGCCATAATTTCATTGGAGACCTTTCAGGGGGTCTTGGTTGGTCAAACCTGATGTATCTTAATCTGGAACAAATCCATAGCCTCTTGCTTTTTGTGGAAACAAAGCAGAGCCTCCTTTCCAAAGCAACATATCCTTAGATCCAAAATTTGAAGTTAAGGTATCTTTAAAATATACATATTGGTTTAACTTAACAGCTTTTACGATCAAATTTTTTTTTAAGTTAAAAATCTCAAAGACAATACAATCTAGATTTTCTGTGTGATATCCATCTTTATGTGGCTTATTTTTTTTATATTACCTTTACTGTTTTTTTAAAGACTTTATTTTTTAAAAACTATCTATTTGTTTATATAACTGTGTATATAACATACATATATATATACATACACAAAGTCTACATACATTTTTTACACACATTGTAAAGCATTTAAAGTCTTGTTTTATCTGAATCTACACATGAAGTCTCAAGTGCTGAGATTAAAGGTGTGTGCCACCACTGCCTGGTGTCTATGTTTAATCTAGTGGCTTGTTCTGTTCTCTGATCTTCAGGCAAATTTTATTAGGGTACACCATATATCACCACATGGCCTCAAACCCACTAAGTGGTTGAACATGATCTTAAGCTCCTGATTCTCCTGATTTCAACCAAATGCTGTAGTTAAAGATATTTGCCGCCGGGCGGTGATGGTGCACGCCTTTAATCCCAGCACTCGGGAGGCAGAGCCAGGCGGATCTCTGTGAGTTTGAGGCCAACCTGGGCTACCAAGTGAGTTCCAGGAAAGGCGCAAAGCTACACAGAGAAACCCTGTCTCGGAAAAAAAAAAGATATTTGCCACCTGCATGAGTCAGGGAGGTCAAGGTCATGATAGGGGAACCCATAGAGACAGCTGACTTGAGCTCATGGGAGCTCATTGACTCTGTGCCAACACTTAGGGAGTCTGCATGGGACCAACCTAGACCCTGTACATGTGACAGTTGTGTAGCTTGGTCTATTTGTAAGGCTTCTAGCAGTGAGATCAGGACTTATCCCTGGTGCTTAGCTGGCTTTTGGGAACCTGTTCTTCATGCTGGATTACTTTGCCCAGCCTTGATGCAGGGAGAGGAGCTCTGTCCTGCCTCAACTTGATGTGCTGTGCTTTGTTCAAGCCCATGGGAGGCCTCCCCCTTTCTGAATGGAGGAGGAGGAAGAGTGGATGGGGAGAGGGTAGATGGGAGGTGGAAGAAGAGGAGGGAGGGGAAACTGTGGTTGGTATGTAAAATAAATGAAAAAAATGTTAATTAAATAAAGTAAAAACAAAAGGTAGTTGCCACCAATTCAAATGCACTGCATTTAATATCTGCCTTTTGATTAACCAATGAGTCAGAATGGTGTGTCTAAAGAAAAATCTCTTCATATGGTAATTTCAGCCAGTGATTATAATATAGAAATTGTGTGCTGCAGAAAGACAAAATCCCATTTTTATAAAATGTATTCTATGGAGGATGGAGAGATGGCTCAGTGGTTAAGAGCACTGGCTGGCCTTGAGTTTGATTTCTAGCACTCACATAGCAGCTCACAACCATCTGTTTTTTTGGTTCCAAGGGATCTGACACTCTCTTTTGACTTCTGCAGGCATCAGGCATTCAGGTGGTGCACAGACATTCATACAGGCAAAACACCCATATACATACAATAGAAATTTTAAAATGTGTTCAATGAATTTGAAGTATAAGGATTGATTGATATTTATATGTAGACATTATAAAAATATAAGGCAATGTAATTAATTAAATACAATTTTATATTTATGTAATCACAATGTAATTATAGTCAATGATGCATATAATTCATGTACAGATATTTATTTTCATTGTTTTGTTTTGAAACTGAGATTCACTGTGCAACTCTATCTGCTGGAACCTACTATATAGACCAGACTGGACTCAGACTCACAGAAATCCACCTGCCCCTGCCTCATGAGTTCTGAGATTAAAGGCCTGTGTCCCCATACTTAGATATTTTATTTTAAAAGAAACAAGAGATTCTGCTTATCTTTGCTTTTTTTGTATTTTAATTGTTGTAGAATATTATTTTAAGGTGTGTCACTTTTGTTTATGTTGCATTTGTTTAACTCTGTGAAGCTGTGTTACTGTGCCTGTCTAAAACACCTGATGGTCTAATAAAGAACTGAACAGCCAATAGCACGGCAGGAGAAAGGATAGGTGGGTCTGGCAGACAGAGAGTATATATAGAGAAGAAGAAAAGAGATAGATGAGTGAAGAAAGGAGCTAGGAGCCAGAGAAGAAGGAAGACTCCAGGGGTAAGCCACCCAGCTACACTGCAAGCTGAGGAGTAAAAGTAAGATTTACAGAAGTAAGAGAACAGGAAGAGCCCAGAGGCAAAAGGTAGATGGGATTATTTAAATTAAGGAAAGCAGGCTAGAAACTAAGTCAATCTAAGGCCAGGTGTTTATAACTAATGATAAGCCTCTGTGTGAGATTTATTTGGGAGCTGGGTGGCAGGGCCTTCATATGAGCAAAAATAACAACAACAATTTGGTGCCCAATGTGGGTCTCATATTTCCATAAGGCCTGAGAAAGCTGGAAACAAACAAACAAACAAACAAAAATGATGTGACTCCTTTAAGAGGTGCTGCTGTTCAGCTGGCAGCACTAAATAAAAACCACAAGCTAAGTAAAAACCACCTGTGGCAACACAGGTACTAGCTTCCATAGCTAGGATGGCTGAATGTAGTTTTCAGTCACCAACTTCTGACCAGGCTCATGAGCTTTAGGATTGGCGTTCCCAACCCGAGAAGTGGACAGAGCCAGCTGAGAGCCACATGTAGAGAATCCAGGTGCAGGTTAGCAGTTTAAAAGTTTGCTCATATGGTCAAGATTCACAGTAAAAGTAGTCCAGATGGGAAAACTTCTAAACAGGTTACAGTGTGTTTAACAATGTGTTTAGGCTTAAGAAAAGGAAAAGGGTATAGTCATAGAAAAAAAATGTATCGTTTTAAAATAAAGTCTTTAAAGAGAGAGTAAGATGGGAGATACACAGGGAGTCTGGTTCTTGTATGTTATTGTGTTGATTTTGAATTTTTTGATTGTTGAAAAGCAAAGGACAGATGCAAAGAGACCTGGAATTGAAAGAGGGGCTGTTGAAATAAATCAGCCTATATACTTTAGGAGTGCCTTAACTTTCAAAAAGTCAAAAAATATATTTGTCAAATGGAAATCAAAAATGCTTTGGAGTTTTGTTCCCACAGGAGATGAGAGACTGTGGATTCTTTCAGGGTTAAAATGGATCAGGTTTGATCATGTGAGACCTCCTGAAACTTGACAGGTGATATCTGTCAGCAAAGATTACTGCTGATCTTCTCAGGACTTGGTCATTATCTCAAATTTTTTCTCTAAAAATACTTCGTCCACAGACAGCAGGAAGAAATATGTAGAAAACTATGCCCACATTTCCAAGAGCTGTGTGTGGGGTATGGGCAGTTTTTTGTTATTTGGTAGGTTATGGATGTTTGTAACCATTTAGGGAAATATAGAATATTGATACAACGTTTTTTTCCTCATTAGCATATTTTATTCTACAGGCTTTTATTTTCAGCAATTCTCCTAAAAAAAAAAATAACATTAAGCTTCCTTATGCCACCCTACTGGCCATTGAAAGTTGCCAAGTGGTCTTTTGGATTGGTAAGATTCACCACTTTTCAGTCACTAATACTTTGATTGGGGAACAAAGGAAATTAAACCCACCTCCAAACATAGCCTGATAGGTTTTTAGATCTCTATTCTGCTCTTCCCACCAGAAACCCAGCATGGGGAGGGAAGGGAAGCTTGCCTCTGCACACTGCCAGCAGGGGAGTGTCCAAAGGCTCTGCCAGAAGTGCCCAGCAAGCATTGCCCAGGGGCATGAACAGTAGATCTCTGCTTGGAATCAAGGTTTGAATTTTCCAATCTTGAACTGATTTGTCTCAGCACACATCAGAAGCTGTTCCATGGTTTCTTGAAGGGTCTTCTTTGCCCCTCCTTCTTCTTTCCCGCCTCATTCTTAGAGAATTTCAAGAGTTTCCATGAGTGTTACAAGTGCATTTACCAGCATCAGGACTCCCTAGGTGTTCAGAGGCCCTTCCCAGGGGCTGCACCGGGTGAGTTAGGGTGAGAAAGGTCAGCGTGAAGGCGAGACGTTAGGCTGTCAACTTTAAGTCAATTGCTTGTTCTTTGACCAACAGACAGTGAACCCGGTCTCTCCTCCCTCTTTGTGGGCAGAGGTCTGGACCACAAAGCCAGAAGGCTGCAGGGAGCGTGAGCTGAGCTCAGGAGGCTAAAATGGCAGGAGGGGCCGAGCAGCCTGTCTCCACAAAGCTTTCACTTGGGTTCCACTCTCAGCCTCATTCTTTCCCTTGATGAAAGTGAACCCATAGTGCCAAAGTGGTGAGGCTCCTTGGAGGCTGAAGTCAAAGAAATGGAGGGCTTAGGCTATCAGACCTGTCTATTTAAAATTTAAAAGTCTGCTGCTGTTTGGTACTTTCCTCACACCTTCCCCCAATGAAACAAAAGTGCTATACCCCATAAAAGCCAGAATATTGATACAAATTTAAAGTTAATTTTGTTACACTGTATATATATTTTTACTCTTGTTTAAAGGATTTTTGTATATTGGTAAAAATTTAAAAATTAAAAATAAAAGTATTTTTGTTACAACACATTGTATATATGTTTCTATTCTTGTTTAAGGTATTGTACCTATGCAGTTTATTTAAAAATGTAAGGTAAAATTCTTGTTTTTGAAAGCTGTTATTATGAACTATATAGGATAATCAGGAAACAGGTTAGTGTTTATAACAGTCATTTATAACAGTCAAATTTGTAGATATGTTAGGTACACTTTCCAGATCATATAAATATATTTTAGATAGATGGTCTTCAAACCTTTCAAAGACATACAAAATATGGCATTTAAATAGGATTTTTCATGACAGTGAGACACATCTACTCCTGGCAGCACCAATTTACTTCAGAGAAGATGATGGGCATTGAAGATACTCCTTATGGAGTTTGCTTTCATTGTGGCAAGGTTAGCCACTGGGCAAAGAAATTATTTTTGCCTTTGACTGCTGACAATGTACTATGCAGACTGGACATGAAGGACACACAGGAAAAAGGCTGTTGAATTTTGCCAAAACAAGGCAGGACAGTCCTTCAAAATTCCTGCTTCACAGAAGAGTCCATCAAATATTCTGCAGGACACAGAGAAAAGCAACTGATGAACTTTGTCAATACAAGGCAGGACAGTCCTTCAAATTTCCTGCTTCACTGAGAAGTCTGCCAGATATTATGGGCCTGTAGGCTGAAGATGGATTCCCCAATGTTGCAGAAGGAACTTTGGGTGACTGTCCAGGTGGCCAGATGTCTCTGTCATTGCTAGAGTTTTGGAAGTTGTTTGTAATGCACTTTTTGTTTACTCAAATAATATCCTTCTGGGGTCTTTGATGGAGTTGAAGACTAGATAGTTATAGTTGCAGTTTTCCTTAGTTATGATAGAGAGTAAATTAGGTATAAAACTTTAGATTTACTAAGATAAGATAGATAATGGATTATTTTCTTTTAAGTTGCCAAACACAAATAAATTGGAATTCATTACATTGTGAATGTAATCTTTACTTGATAATTATTCTTATTGTGTACAGTCTTATTATGTTAAAGTTAAAACCTTTCATTTTTTTGTTTAGACAAAAAGGGGGAAAGGCTGTAGAATATTATTTCAAGGTGTATTACTTTTGTTTATGCTCTGGAACATTTGTTTAGTGATACAAAGATGTGTTTGATTAAATAAAATTCACCTGTGGTCAGAAGGCTGAGTCTTCAACTAGCTGTCAGGAAGTGGTAGGGAGGAGCCAGTGAAAAAGGGTTTATAAGGAGGAGTGAGTAGAAGCATGAGGGCTTTTTGGAGGATGTGAGCAAGGAGAGGAGGTGAACTATTTGCTATTCAGCCTCTCTGAAGAGCAGAATTCCACCTTAACCTTTGAATCTTGAGTTCTTTAGAGAGAATAAGGTTTAGTTAAGGTCCCTTCATAACTTTGCAAGAGTTGGAGCCAGAGGGAACAGAATTCCCTCTGGCCTCTGGCTACAGGCCCTTGCAGCCTAACTAATGCTGGTAGCAGTAGAATTGCAGTTGCTGATTCAGACAGCTGTGGCTTAAAAAGCAGCAACAATTTAAAAAAGGACAACATTTAATCAATAGCATTTCTTTGTGAGACTATATTGTTGCACATATAACTTTAGTAGTCAGTTTTGTCTTCTTGAATATTGTTCTCCTACAGGTATGGAAAGTAGGGTATTGAAATAGAAGGGCAGAAAAAATCCACATCAAAGTAGTTCTCCCTTTATTCATGAACAAATGTATTACATGCCATCCATGCATTTATGTTGTTGTCTGTGGCCAACATTAATTTCTTCACAAGGACTGGAAGGTGCATAACTGAAGGTACTCTGTGCTCTCAGTGTAGGTCAAGCTCCAAAAGTATCAGGATGTACTGCCCTTGACATTTGCCACTGGAGAGATCAACAGGGATCCTCACATTTCACCCAGCATAACTCTAGGATATGACATCCATAGTGTTCAGCAGAATGAGCAGTGAGGAACTCTCTTAGAGAATTCCCTCATTTTGCTCATAGGACAAGATCTCTGTACCCACAGGAGAGATAGAAAGTCATTAACAGTGTGCACAGGAACAATGTGGACAATACTGGACAGACTGGAAAAATGCTGGAACTCTGTAAATTTCCACAGGTCAGGAGGGTGGGAAGAGGAGAGCTAAATCAATGCTCCTCTAGATCTATCCTCAGTTGCCAGAAGAGGCTGATTGGAGAGACTGAATTCATGCACTTCTCACAGTGTATAATCTCAGGGATGCACAGTCTCTTAGTGTGTCACTCACATATTTTTCTACAATAGAGAAGTGAGGGGAAAGATGTTTCCTAAAAAAAATTCACAGGGAATGAGATTATTCAAAACATGGGGTAAAAGTATCACCAACCACTCCAGCTCTGGCTTAACATATTTCAAGTATGAGTTATGTCAATGCTCTTCCTCACCCTGCTCCAATTTTGTTTCCCTTGGCTCCTTTTCTCCTAGTTTGAGTGAAAGTGGCCCAGTCTCACTCTCTTTATCAGATACTCTCCAAGGACACATTGCTGATCCTTGGCATGTTCTCTCTGATGCTTCATTTCAGCTGAGCCTAGGTGGAGTTGACCACTGGAGAAGGCATAGAAGGAACTCAGTTTCTTTCCAGCTTGAGGTGAGAGATGGACAGGAACATAGTCTACATTGCTTTTGTGAGAATGTTCATAAGTAATGTCTTGTCACAGTACAATTATTCACAGCCATATCATTTATGAGCAACACCAACAGCTCTACCTTTAAAATGGTTAACAGACAAGCATCTATGAGTTCAGCAATGGTGTTTAACAACAGAGAAACTGCAGGCTTTAGAAGAGCTGGCACAAGAGCAATTAAATGCTCAGCATATTGAAGAATCAACCAGCCCTTGGAATTCTCCTGTATTTGTTATTAAAAAGAAATCTACTAAATGGAGAATGGTAACAAACCTAAGAGCAATTAACAAAGTAATTCAGCCAATGAGCTTGCTACAATCTGGAATTCTTTTGCCTACTCTGTTCCCTAAAGGATGGCCTCTTATAATTATCGATTTAAAAGACTGTTTCTTCTCAATACCTTTACAAGAAAAAGACAGAGAAAGATTTGCCTTCATAGTGCCTACTTATAATAATTCTCAGCTGGTTAAGAGATACCAATGAAGGGTTTTCCCACAGGGAATGTTAAATTGCCCAACCCTGTGCCAATATTTTGTATGACATCCATTAGAAGTAATATGTAAACAATTTCTTCATCATTACATGGATGATATTTTACTAGCTGATTCAAAATGCAGACACCTTAGAATGTTTGAAGAAGTGAAGTAAATTTTGCCTTGTTGGGGATTGCAAGTTGCTCCTGAAAAGGTACAAAGAGAAGATTTTATTAATTATTTAGGATATAAAATAGGTCTACGAAAAATTAGACTCCCAAAGGTGCAAATTAGGAGAGATCTATTATGAACTCTTAATGACTTTCAAAGATTATTTGGAGACATTTCCCATCTACAAACTGTTGTTGGAGTAAAAAATGATGAACTGAGTAATTTGTTCAAAATCTTAGAAGGTGACAAGGACTTAAATAGTCCGAGAGAATTACCAGCTGAAGCTGAGAGAGAATTGGCCTTGGTAGAAATGAAAGTACAGGAAGTACATGTGGATTGTGTGGATCCAAAGCTCGATTGCATTTTGATTATTTTACCCTCTAAGCATTCTCCTACAGGAATATTAATGCATAGGGAAGATATTATATTGGAATGGATATTTTTACTAAATAAACAGAGTAAAAAATAAAAAACTTATGTGGAAAAGATCTCTGATTTGTTTTTAAAAGAAAATTAATAATCAGGAATAGACCCAGCAGAAATTGTAGTACCTTTAACTAAGGATGAAACTGACAAATTGTGGGCAGAAAGTGAACTTTGACAAAGAGCTTGCAGTAATTTTTTGGGAGAGATTAACAGCAAATATCCCAAAAGCAATAGAATTCAACTTATAAAGAGAGCTGATTGGATTCTGCCTCGAACTGTATGGGAAACACGCATATCTAGAGCCCATACATTTTATACAGATGCAAACAAACAAGGAAAGGCAGGTTACAAATCAGAAAATTTAAGTAAAGTGGTTCAAAGTCCTTATTTTTCAGTTCAAAAATCAGAATTATATGCTATTCTGTTGGTATGAATGGATTTTTCTGAACCTCTCAACATAGTTACTGACTCCCAATATGCTGAAAGAGTGGTCTTACATATTGACCATATTGAGACTGCAGAATTTATCTCTGATGAGTCAGAATTAACTTTGTTATTTATTCAGTTACAAGATATAATCAGGAATAGGAAGCATCTTTATATATAACTCACATCCAATTCCCTATGAGTCTGCCAGGCTCTCTAGCATAAGGTAATGATAAGACTGATAAACTATTGATAGAAAATGTGCTGGAGGCCTCAGAATTTCACAAAAAACATCATGTCAATAGTGAGGGTTTAAAAAATGGATTTTTCTATAACTTGGCAAGAAGCCAAGGAAATTATAAGGAAATGTCCTACTTGTTCTTTTTACAATCAGTCTCCACTACCAGCAAGATGTAATCCAAAGGGTACTCAGAGGAATGAAATCTGGCAGATGAATGTGTTTCACTTTGCAGAATTTGGAAAACTGAAATATGTACATCACACCATTGGTACCTATTCAGAGTTTCAATAGGCAACTGCTCTGAATTCTGAAAAAGCTGATTCTGTAATCACACATTTGCTAGAAGTTATGGCCATCATGGATATACCTGAACAAATTAGAACTGATAATGCTCAAGCATATGTCTCTGGTAAAATGAAACAGTTTTTTGCTTATTACAATATAAATATACAGGCATACCACATAATCCTACAGGCCAAGCCGTCATAGAAAGTTTAAATTGAACTCTAAAGTATATGCTAAATAAACAGAAAGGGGTAACAAAAAACCCCCAGAAATAGATTACATAATGATCTATTAACTTTGAATTTTCTCAGTGCTAATGAGAAAGGGACGACACCTGTGGGGAGACATTGGATAATAAAAAAATCTATGGAATTAAATCAGCCTGTATACTTTAAAGATGTGCTGACCTCAGAATGGAAACCAGGATATGTGTTACATTGGGGACGAGGTTTTGCTTTTGTTTCTACAGGAGAAGAAAAACTATCGATACCATCAAAATTGATAAAGGTTCAATTTGAACAAGAGAGACCCCTTAACTAGAAGAGGTGATAATTCATTAACCAGCATGACCATCCAATTTAAAATTAACTTATACCACGAACAAATGCTTTTCATTTAATCAGAAATAACTTGCCAAAAAGGAACCTCCCCAAAGTCAGGCTTGGGGAAGGACTTTTTTTTTTTTGTCTTTCAGGAGAATAAAGGCTAAGGAATCTGAAGAACACTGGACAGGGACATCTGAAGAAAAAGAACAAATCATCCAGGAAAAAAGTCTAAAGAAAAAGAGTAAATTGGCCCATTGGTATATCACATATAAAGTTTCATGTCTTCCTAAATGTTTATTTCTGCTCTTCAGATACTTAACATAAATGTACTTTATGTAGTCCTAGTTCAATTAAAAATTAAAGCTGGCTTTGGAGTTGGAGAATGGCTCTCTCTCTAAACTCAAAAATGTTGTTAAAAAGAAAATGCAAAATCTCTGTATCATGTCAGAAGAGCCATCTGATACGGGACAGAAGAAAACCAAAATTAAGGGACTGTTCTTTTGCCACTAATCTCATAATTATTTGGTTCTATTTTGATTCTTTAACTTTTTGTAAGGTATGAATTTTATATCAAAATTTATAAAATTTATATGTATATATTTTTAAACTTTTGTCATGATATTAATGGTCATAAAGAGTACTAACTTATTCTAGAAAAAAGGCTTCATCTAGCTGCTTGTGCATGTTTTTGTGTTTTAGTCTCTATCAGTTTTCAGCAGGGAATGATGACCATGCCTAACAGCATATTTGAAGTCTCCAAAAATATGATGTCCCCCCACAATGATGATTCCACATGGACAATTATACCACTAAGCTGACAAACATCACCCAAAGACCAACTTTGGACTACAAACTGCTCAGGACTATTTTGAGATGGCTAGCTGAGATGATCCAGCCTCATAGACCACTCAAGCAAGGACTTGACATAAGCCCTGCACTTTTTACATTATACAGAGACTGGACAACAAATGATACAACTACCACTCCCATGACTTGACAGTTAACTAAATTTTTTTCTTTTCAGTAACCCCAAACAGCAAGAAGCAATTTTAAGAACACGGCACTCACATTCCCAAGAAGTGGGGTGGGTGGTTTTTGGTCTCTCAATGGGTTTTGGATGATTATCATTGTTTAGGATGGTTAGTTACAAGTTGGTATTGTTAATGGTCAGGAAAAAGGCTAAACAAAGGTGATTAGATTTAAGGCTCTTGTTTGAAAAGTAAGAGGATATTGATAAGAGATTATTGAACCTACTCTGAAAAAAAATATAGAAATGATAAAATGAAAGGTAGATTATTGAATCTACTCTGAAAAGAAAAAAGAAAGGATATAGATATGATATAGACAAAAAGTTAGATTATTGAATCTACTTTTAGAAAGTAACTACTAGTTTTAAATATTTTATATTGGATTAGATTTTTGTATATTGTATACAAATTATGTATATTGATACAAATTTTAGATTGATTTTGTTAGAAAATGCTGTACATATATTTCTAATCTTGTTCAAGATATTGTACCTATACAGTTCATTTAACAATGCAATGCAATTTGCTAGTTCTTGAGTGTTATTATTACCAGCTATTAGGATATAAAGAAATGAAAGTTAGTAGTTAGTCATTACAATTGAACTTGTAGTCATATTAGGCATGTTTTCAAAGTCAAGCTGAGATATATTTTAGATAGATAGGTCATTTTCAAACCCTTCAGAGATCTATAGAATATGGAATTTAAAATGTTATAATAATATAGATTTTTTCTTTTTTTATGACTATGAGACATGTCTGCTTCTGGCAGCACCAATCTACTACAGAGAAGGTACGAGCACTGAAGAAACTGCATATGGAGTCAACTTTCATTGTGGCAAAAGTTAGTCCCTGGGCAAGAAAGTGTCCTCGAATCGACTGCTGACAGTATGCTATCCAAAATGGACAAGCAGGACAATAAAATAAAATAAAATAAAATAAAATAAAATAAAATAACTGCTAATCCTTGCCAAAACAAGTGTGGTTGCAGCTTTGGCAACAGGCATCCTCTGAGACCAGGACAATATGGCACCATTGCTGAAATGGCTTTGCAATTCAGAAAAGGTACAGTGCCCCTTCCTTTGAAGGCAGCTGAACAGGCAATGGGCCAATGATTTCTGGTGTGCAGTGGAACAGTAGCTAGAACAATTGTTCTTGGAGGAGTAACTAGGCTGATGGAGTCTGACCTCTCAATGGTAGACTGGCATTTAATAAAGGAGATGAAGCCACCCACAAGCCAAGAAGAATGAGAAGCTGAATTCCAAAAATACCAGCAATTTCCAGAATTTAAAATCCTGAATCATGACAGGACACTGGAGGAATTCAAGTTTATCTGATACATTGAATACTAGCACCGAATGTGGGGTCAGCTGTAGACCTTGCATACATCCTGCTTCACAAATGAGTCTGTCAGATACACTAAGCCTGTAGGCTGAAGATGATGCCCCAACGTTGCAGGGAAATCTTGCATCACTGTCCTGACAGCTGGCTGTTTCTGTCATAACTCACATTTTTTTGGAAGTTACTTGTTTGCACTTCCTGTTTTACTAGGTAATATTATTTCCTTCCTGGGTCTCTGAGGGAGTTGAAGATTAGATAGTTGTAGTTACAGTTTTCCTTGTTAACAATTTCAGAAAAGAAACTCACTAAGAGGTGTAAAGTATATAAATTTGAAAGAAATAATAAGATAGTTTTCTGTTGGAAATACAAAATAGTATAGAAAGTGAAATAGGTACATTTAGGACTTACCAAAATAGGATAGATGATGGAATATTTTCTCTGAATTTGTCAAATGCAAATGGACTAGACATTGTTGATGTATTTATTGCTTGTATATATTGTGTAGAGTTATTGTACTTATTGTGTATAGTTTTTCTTACATTAGTTATATGGTTGATATATTGTGCACCCCAATAAATTTATCTGGGGGTCAGAGAACAGAATAGCCACTATATTAAACATAGAGGTTAGGCAGTGGTAGCATATGCCTTTAATCCTAGCATTCCAGAGGCAAAGATCCATCTGGATCTCTGTGATTTCAAAGCCACACTGGAAACAGCCAGGCATGGTGACACACACCTTTAATCCCAGGAAGTGATGGCAGGAAGCAGAAAGGTATATAAGGCATGAGGACCAGGAACTAGAGCTTTTTAAATCTTTTAGCTTTTAGCAGCAGTTCAGCTGAGATCCATTCAGATGAGGACTCAGAGGCTTTCAGTTTGAGGAAACAAGATCAGCTGAGGAATTGGCAAGGTGAGGTTGGATGTGGCTTGTTGTGGTTCTCTGATCTTTCAGCGTTCACTACAATATCTGGATCTGGGTTTGTTTTATTAATAAGACCTTTTAAGATTCATGCTACATAGTTATAGCTTTTTATTATTTTTTATTAGACAAAAAGGGGACATGTGGTGTTTTATCTGTGTCCCCCCAATAAAGTTTACCTGAGTATCAAAGGAAAAAGCCAGCCACTATATTAAACATAGAAGTCAAGCAATGGTAGCACACACCTTTAATCCTATCATTTGGGAGGTAGGGATCTGTCTGGATCTCTGTGAGTTCAAGGCCACACTGGGCACAGAGCCAGGCATAGTGGCACATGCCTTAAAATTCAACACTAGTTAGCCATGAAGGTTTGGAGTTCTGTACAGACAGACAGGAAGTGACAGAGCTGGGCAGGAAGAGGAAGTGATGCAGCTGGACAGGGAGAGCAAATGAGATAGCAGAACAGAAAGGCATATAGGAGTGGATATATAGGAAGTAGGTCTTCTTGGAGACTGAGTTGTCAGTGAGGTGACGTTAGCTTGTGGCTTTTTCTATTTCCCTGATCTCTCAAATTTTCACTCCTATATCTGGCTCTGTGTTTTTTATTTAATAAGATCATTTAGCAGTTTGTCTACAGACCTGCCTCAAGTAAATGTACCAGGCTCTGCTGACTCCCCATGGGAGGCCTTACTTTCTTGTAGGAGGGAATTGGGGACAGGTTGATGGGGGGAGGCTGAAGGGGCAGAAGAAGGGAAGAGAAAGATCTGTGATTGGTATGTAAAATGAATAAAAAATTTCTTAATAATAATAATAATAAAATGTGGTACATATGCACAGTAGAGTACTATTCAGTAGTAAAAAAACAATGATATCATGAAATTTGCAGACAAATGGATGGAACTAGAAAATATCATCCTAACTGAGGTAGCCCAGACTCAGTTGGACAAACATGAGCCTTCATCCAGTAACTGATAGAAGCAGATGCAGAGATCCACAGCCAAGCGCCAGGCTGAGCTCCAGGAGTCCAATAGAAGAGAGAGAAGAGGGATTTTATAAGCAAGGGGCATCAAGATCATGATGGGGAAACCTACAGACAACCAAACCAAACTAGTGCTTGGAATATCTTTTTCCAACCCTTTGCTCTGAGGTGATGTCTACCCTTGATGTTAAGGTGTATTTCTTGGAGGCAGTTGAAGGATAGACCCTGTTTTCACATCCATTCTGTTAGTCTGTGTCTTTTTCTTTGGTAATTGAGACCATTGATGTTGAGACTTATCAATGAACAATGATTGCTAACGCCTGTTATTTTGTTTTTATTATTGTTGTGTGTGTGCTTCCCTTCTTTTGACTTTGCTGGTCTGGGATTATTTATTCCCTGGCTTTCATAGTTGTAGTTAACCTCTTTGGGTTGTAGGTTTCCTCCTAGCACCTTATGTAGGGCTGGACTTGTAGACATATACTGCTTAAATTTTATTTTATTATGGAATGCTTTATTTTCTCCATCTATGTTGATTGAAAGTTTTACTGGCTTTAGTAATCTGGGCTGGTATCTGTGGCCTCTTAGAGTCTGCAGCACATCTGCCCAAGCCCTTCTGCTTTTAGAATCTCTGTTGAGAACTAATGTGTAATTCTAATAGGTCTGCCTTGTTACTTGGCCTTTTTCCCTTATAGCTTTTAATATATTTTCTTTGTTCTGCATATTTAGTGTTTTGATTATTTTGTACTGAGAGGACTTTCTTTTCTGGTCCAGTCTATCTGTTATTCTGTATGCTTCTTATACTTTGATAGGCTTCTCTTTCTTTAGGTTAGGTACATTTTCTTCTACAATTTTATTGAAAATATATTTGTGCCTTTGTCCTGAGTTTCTTCTTCTATTATTTATTATTATTCTTATATTTGTTCTTTTCATAAAGTCCTAGATTTCCTGGATGTTTTGTTCCTAAATTTTTTTATTTGACTTTTTTTCTTTGACCGATGTATCTACTTCTTCTATTGTATCTTCAACACCTGTCATTCTCTATTACATCTATTGTATTCTGTTGGTGAGGTTTGCCTATGAGGTTCCTATTTGAGTTCCTAAATTTTTTGTTTCCAGATTGCCCTCAGTGTGAATTTTCTTTTTTGATTCTGTTTTCACTTTTAGGTCCTGAACTGTGTTTTATTAATTTCCTTTCACAGTTTGTTTGTATTTTCATTGATTTCTCTAAGGGATTTATTTATTTTCTCCTTAAGGACCCCTATCATATTATAAAGGCTGTTTTAAGGTATTTTTCTTGTGCTTCAGCCATGTTGGAACATTCAGGACCTACAGTGATAATGTTGCTGGGCTTTAGCAGAGACATATTGTCTTGGCTGTTGGTTGTATTTTTATGCTGGTGTGTAGGCGTCTGTGATCAGGAAGAATGTAATTCTGTCTGGTTTTGCCTTTTGTTGGCTGGGTGTTTTGTTGCTTGGTTTCTGTTTCCTCTCTTGTTCTTAGGAGAGTATGGTGGCTGTCTGTTGCCTGGTAGGAAATCCTTATGGAGTGTGGCCATAGGGGGCTCCAGGTAAAATGTGTTTCTGGCTATTGGTAACTGACACTTAGGAATGGGAATGGGCTGGGGTGAAGAGCTGAGGGTGTTCACTAGAGGCATTAAAAAGGGTGTTATACCAGAATCTGCTTCGTTAGTCCCCTAAGAAGAATGCAGGCAGAGAGAGGTGAGAGGCCACAGCAGAAGGTCTGATGTAGAACTGAGGATGAGACTGGTTGATTGGACTTTGTGGAATGAGGGAGCGATTAAGATCTGTAGTTAGCCTACTTATTTCTCTAGTCTGAGTAGTCTGTAGTTCCCATGGTGTGCCTGATGGAGTTGGCACCTGGGAGAAAGCAATGGGTGGGGGGAAGGAAGTTTGAAGGGGAAGATCTGTGTGATCCAGATGGGGAAAGGGAGGCTGCAGTAGGCTTTCTGCTACAGACCTGAAGATGAGATCAGGGGATTGGATTTGCAGGAGCAAAGGTTAGAAGTGAAGATCTGCAGTTAACCTACCTGCTTCCCTGGCCAGAGTGGCATGTGGGTTCCCAGGGAGTGCCTGCTGGTGTTGGGGCATGGGACAGAGCAAGAGTTGGGGGAGGGAGTTTAGGAGGGGAAGATCAGTGGGATCCGCTGGAGATGGGGAGCAAGGGGGAGGCTGCATCAGGTGTTCTGTAGCATAGCTGGTATGAGACTTGGGGTGTGACTTGGAGGAATGGAGGTTGAGGTCAAGATCTGCAGTTAGCTTCCCTGCTTCCCTTCTTAGAGTGTGCATTACTGTTTTCAAAAGCCAATTGTTGGATTAAGATCTGTTTGCTGATCAAGGACCATCTGCTTTCTTAATGCTTTCATATAGTGATCAAGAAATTCAGTAAAATGTTCTGAAGGGCCTACCCTGTCTGTCTGTCAGTCTGTCTGTCTTTCTGTTGCTTTTTTCCTTCCTTCCTTCCTTCCTTCCTTCCTTCCTTCCTTCCTTCCTTCCTTCCTTCCTTCCTTCCCTTCCTCCCTTTCTTTCCCTCCCTCCCTCCTTCCTTCCCTCCCTCCCTCCTTCCCTCCCTCCCTCCCTTCTATCTTCCCTCTCTCCCTCCCTCCTTTCCTCCCTCCCTCCCGCCATCCCTCTTTTCTTCCTTCCTTTCTTTTTCTTTTTCTATTTTAACACACTATTTCTCTGAGTAGTTCTGTCTATCCTGGAACTCACTTTGTAGACTAAGGTGTCCTCAAACTCAGAGATCTGCTTGCCTTTGTCTCTCAAGTGCTGAAATTAAAGGCATTTCCCAATATGACAAGCTAGTGCCCTGAATATTTTTTAGAAGACCTGAGTGGTGTCCCCATGTGAAGGCAGATTTTGATATGCTTGCTGTGAAGGCAGTTATAGAGTCATGGAGTTGGTCTGGTTTAGCTGCCTTGAGAGGCCTGTGTCAAAGGTTTTTCAGTCTGTGGCTTCTGTGGCACTGTGTGGCTTTTAGTTCCTGAGAAATTGAGGTACTCCCCCAGGCATTCTGGCTGCCTTGTGATTATCTGTGTTCCCTAAAGGTCAACGTAGCATGTAAAAGCTTGACAAGATAATTGGTCTTAGACATTAATCTTGTGTACCCTTTACAGCTTGCAAATGTCATTATATCCTGGCAACTACCACTGCATTTATCCCTACAATTACCATTATATTCTGTTTCTGATAAGGGTATAAAAAGTTTTATTGCTTTCAATAAACTTGCCTTGGTCTTGCTGTGTCCCCTACATCCCATGCCTGGTTAAGATGACATTTCTCACTGGCTATAATCAGGTAACCCTGGCTTGGTAAGTAAGCTTTGGCTTACTTACAGATGGCATCTGGAACAGGGACCTGAAATATGGAAATTTAAGAAAAATAAAAAAGGGAAAGGCAAGGTTTAAAAGGGTTAAATGTGCAAAACTCCTGGGTTTGTGTGCATGAACAAATATAATAAGGCAGGACACTAATTTGAGTTAAAAAATAATGAGAAAGGCAGGGTTGAAGGAGCAGCATTTGTTTGCAGAAGTTCTGTGAACTTTGTTGCTAGAGGAAAGAGTTAAAGCAGAACACCATCAGTTGATGAAATTCCTGGAGAACAAATTAGCAAACTTCAGCCTTCTTTCCTTTCTCTGGATTTCAGAATTTAGTCCCAGTTAAGAAGAGTAATTGAGGGAGAATTAGATGCCAGGGGATAAAAGGAAATTCCTAGTGAAGCTTTTCAGCTTTGGAAAGAAAGAAAAACAGTAACAGACAAAAATGACACAGTGAAAATGAAAAATGAAAATGATCAGGAAAATGTGGACCTAACACTGGGAATAGAAGAAAAATTAGAACTTGAAGATATATTATCTAGTGTCTCTGTATGTGATGAAGTTGACTGTCTTCCTCCTCCTTGCGCTGATTTTGCACGCGCGCGCGCGTGCGCGCGCGCGCGCACACACACACACACACACACACACACACACACACACACACACTTTCCAATGTCCTCCTCTCTTAACTCCTATCCCTTCCCTCAAGTGCAGTTTCTGATAACCTGGGAACTTTTTTCACTGCTTTATTTCATCTCTTCCTGAGGTTGTTAGGGAGGTTTCCTCACCTTCTCCCAATAAGAGAATTCATTCCTTTTGAGTCACATACATATCGGCCATGGAAGAGGCTCTTTATTGAGCCTGAGAGATGAGGACATGAAAAGATTTCCTGTTTTTTCAGTGAGTAAAACACCCAATCTTAATAACCTAATGGCAGCAAGTTAAAAATTAAATACACATTTCATTTAAGACTCTAAATGATCTTAAGCAGGCTTATGCTCAAATTTTTTCCATGCACAGCTTTCCTTTGTGATTGTGTACAGCTTGAACTCACATGAACTTTACTCATATGACCTTTCTTAACCTTCAGAGTACAAATTGTCTGATGCTCTGAATACAGTTGGCTATTACATCAGACTTTAGTCTGCCTCCATTGGCTCCATACTCCCAGGTCCCACTGACTGTGGAGTGATGACAAGTGATGCCTGAACAGGGACCTAAAATAAGCTGAGATAAGAGAGTGGGGACTCTCCCAGAAGGAGATGTGTGAGAATAATGTGGCAGAAGCCAGGGAAGGCTCTGCCTCATGTTGAACTTGTGTGTCATCTTTTTAAAGATGGAGGAGCACAATTATCAAAACCACAACGCTTAGATTACTTGCAAATTGTTTATGATTATAATCCCTGGTTTCCAGAAGAAGACCCTTTAGATGAAGAAGTATGGGACAGAGTCTGAAAGAATATTGAAAAGGCATATAAACAAGGTGGAAAGATCCTTGTTCAATTTTGGGTCACTTGGGCATTAATCCTGACTGCTATCAAAATACATAAGGAGGGGCTGGAGAGATGGTTCAGTGGTTAAGGGCACTGACTGCTCTCCAGAGGACCCAGGTTCAATTCCCAACACCCACATGGTAGTTCATAACTGTCTGTAACTCCAGTTCCAGGGGACCTGACACCCTCACACAGACATACATGCAGGCAAAACACCAATGCACATAAAATTTAAAAAAGTACATAAGGAATATAAGGTGGTTGTTAATCATGAGAAAGAGATGGCTTATTTTGGCTTGAATATAAACTGAATGACCAAACCTTAAAAGTAGGATAAGACAAGCTGAGTGTGGTGGCACACACCTTTAATTCCAGCACTTGGGAGGCAGAGGCAGGCAAGTCTCTGAGTTCGCGGTGAGTTCCAGGACAGTTAGCAGAAAAATCCTGTCTCAAAGAAGAGGGACAGGCAAAAGAGTCAAAAGAGATTTTCCCCATGCAGGCAAAATCAAAAGTAAAACCAGCACCACTGACAATGATGCCAGTGATGGCTCCCTCTGTTCCCTTGCTGGATTCTCCTTTAGATGTGTATCCATGTGTATCTTCCATTGCCTGAAGATGATCCTGGAGTGTGGGTGAGAAATTTGTTAATCAATCTAATCTTGAATTTTCTCTACTTCTTGATGAGAACTTAGAAGAGCCCATGAAAAAGTTAACTTTATAATCTAGACAAGCTATGCCCTGACAGGGAAAATAAATTTGTTTACAAATTCTTCCCCAGCCTCATGAGTGGCACTTGGTATTTCCACTGCAATTTTTTTTTTGGTTTTTTGAGACAGGGTTTCTCTGTGTAGCTTTGTGCCTTTTCCTGGATCTCGCTCTGTAGACCAGGCTGGCCTCGAACTCACAAAGATCCACCTGCCTCTGCCTCCCGAGTGCTGGGATTAAAGGCGTGCGCCACCACTGCCCGGCCATCCACTGCAATTTTAATGAAATCAAAATGTTTATCAGAGATCTGACATAGATATAATGAAAGATTTTTAAAAGAATTGTGCTTCCTATGGATCCACTACTTTGTATTGTTATGAATATCTTTTTGGTTAGAGCAATAATGCACAATGGTTGCCGTTTGATTTACGCATAATTGTTAAAATGGTTCTTAGCCCTTCCCAGTTTCTTCAGTGACCAATGTGGCTTGTAGATGAAGCCCATGAACAAGTTCAACAACTAGGACTGAGGGGTAATCTTGGAAATGTCTCATATGAAATGCTGACAGGACTGGTAGATGGGTCTCAACAGATTATCAGTTACATACTATACTTCCTGCAGTTCTCCCACATGTTAGAAACATAGCTGTGGGCACCTAGATGAAAACTGATATAGGATCTGACTTTGGGTTTAGTTATATGAAGATTATACAAGGTCTGTCTGGGCCTTATGCTGATTTCATAGGGAGCAAAGATGCTACTGAAAAACAAGGAAATGGGGAACAAATTTAAGAGTTATTATGAAAACAGCTGGCTTTTGATAATGTCAGTGAAGATTTTTAAAGATTCATCAGAACTCAGAGAGAGACAGGAAATGTTATAGATTTTCAGAAGTCATGTAGAAATGTGGGGACCTATAAACATAGAGCAAAATTGGCTGTTTCAGAAACCTGTGCTGTTCAAAAACAGATATTGGCAAAATGTTTCAATTGTGGCAGACTCTTAAAGAAACACTATAAATTGCCCTTACAACAAATGAATGGTCAGAATCAAGGAGCTCCTGGATTATCTCCTAAATGCAAGAAAAGAAAATTTAGGTAACCTGATCTAAATACGATAAGGACAGCAATACATTGCCTAGCAACAATAATAATACCATCCAACAACAGGGAAATGTATTGAAGGCCCTCCCTCAGGCCCCACAAAATTAGAGGGTTTAACTCCAAAAATAATAATAGTGGTGCCAGCTTCAGGTTGTAATCAATCGATTCCTTTGTTACAAGCTACTACTCAAGGAAGTGCTACTGTTTAAATTCCTTGGCCTAAAGGTATTGTCATTTTCCCTCTACAATGTTGTTATTTAAGTTTATTTTTAAGTTATAAATAATACAGGATCCCGTGACTTATGTTGCCTGGAACCGTTGGACTGTTATTGGGCTGCAGTAGTTTATCCATGAAGGAAATCACGATTCATTGATGAATTGATTATACAGGAGTCATTGATGAAGATTATGCAGGGGAAATTATAATCATGATCTCAGTGACCACTGACTGGCAATTTAAAGCAGGAGAAAAAGTGCACAGTTATTATTATTGCCTTATGTGGTAATATAATACCTTCATGAAAAAAAACATGCTTCATGATGGAGGATATGGTAGTGCAGATCAACCTATAGCTTTGAGCACCTCATTGAAGGAAAATGATAAACCATTATTGGATTTAAAAATAAAGGAAAAACTTTTACAGGATTCAGTGATTCTGGAGCTGATGTCTCTATTATAGGAGAACAGCCCCTGAATGACTTGTTATGGAGGTAAATTTAACCCTGATAGGATTAAACAAAGTGCTACAAGTTACAATGCACAGGTCCATTGGCATAATGACAGTCCTACAGCCTCATGTCACTCAGGTTCCATTCATCTTTGGGAAGGAGACTTTCTACAACAAACTAATGCAGCTATCTATATTCCCACCTCTAATGCTGCCTATCCTTCATAAGTGCAAGGCTAATGAAAAGAATGGGGTATCAAAAAGAAAAATGACTAGGACATGGAAATCTAGCGAGCCTGTCTGGACACCTAAAGAAAATTATAGGCTCTTCACCAGTTACAGAACAGTTGGAGAACGGGCACAAAGAACCGCCCCTCCTTCTTTCCTCCCTGGAATTCTCCTGTTGTAATTAAGAAGAAATGTGGTAAATGGAAATTGTTGGCTGACTTATGAAATGCTAATGCTCTGCCACCATGTGGCCAATAGGAGAATTACAGCCTGGTTTACATACACTCAAAGATTGGCCTTTAATAGTTTTGGATTTAAAAGATTGCTTTTACCCTATTCATATTCACCCTGATGGTACAGCAAATTTCCCATTTTCTGTTCCCTCACTCAACCATAAAGAGCCTCTGCTCTGATATCAATGGACACTCTATAGTCATCAACTCCTCTCAGATGAGAGACTTTCATGGGCAAAGAAAATGGCCACATTTCCCATGTTTCTGGGAATTAAAACTGTTTACCAATGATGCTCATGTTCATAAGATCTTCTAAGCTATGAAACTGAATGTATATAATGTATAACTTCCATTTTCCACATGGAGGAGATTCAAGTTCATTCCTAATTTAATGAATAAACCCCTTCTCTCAGTTTCCCATTTAGTTTTTTATATGATCATCAAAGAAATTATATATTATTTTAATATTCTGTAATAATAGCAAGGCATGACCAGAGCAAAACATGACTCATTGCAGCATTTTCTACACGGATAAAGTAGAAACACAGAAGAAGTTAAAATGTGTTCTTCAGGAGACTCTAAGAATTACTTGGTTTTAGGAATTTTCTGATGTGCCCTGCAACTCATTCCCTTTACCTGAGAGCTTATTAGATGACAGAAACTGGTCTTCATCACATCTTGTATGATAAAAGATGTGCAATCTAAAATCAATTTCGCAGTACAGTTCTATGGCAGAAATTGTGCGACTACAATATAGTGAACAATCTTTTAAATGAATTACAGGGATGAGAATTTTTCCAAATGATACCATTCAGTCAGAAGAATCTCTCTTGATGGTAATTAGGAAAGCCCAAGTCTGAGCCTGTCTAGATTTCAATGCAATACAAGGTCAGGTAACACAATGAGGTTTGGAACTGACAGATTTCTCATTTCCCTATCAGTAGGCCAACTAGAGTCAACAGCTCTTGAGAAGCTCCACTCATATATGCTGTGGTGTTGAATCTGACTGGGTCACTAAGACATAACACTACTCTGTCTTCCCACTCTGCCCAGCACCTCCATCCCTACATCTATGATCCAAATCATTCTTCTACCCCTAACTTTGTCTTTGTTACTTTTTCCTGTTGTCATTTGGACATCATTGTTGAAATTGGAAACTTTAAGAATTACTAAGTAAATTGCAACTGTTAAAACATGTACATGAATGATAATAATTTACTTTTCACAATTATCAAAATATTTTCTAAATTTAGAAAAATTAGGAGGAATATCTAGCACACTAAAGAAACTTAACTCCTGAACTTGAAATCTCTTCAGTTATCTACTCCAAGAGGAACTAATATTGAACACACAACTCAGAGATCTATAGACTTACCTTTTTCTAACCTCACTACTTTTCTGAAACGCAACATGTCTAAGGAAATTATGGGTTAGAGAAAAGTGAATCTTTTCTCAGTCATTTCTTCTTAAGTGCAGATGTCTGGAGGCACTCTTTTTGCTTTCTGAGCTCTAGAATCACTGGCTAACAAGCTAATTTGTCAGTGGATCAACAGATAAAAATCAAAGAAGAGAATTAAATATTTATTGGTTGCCTGGTTCTCTGAGCAAAGACTTTCATTTCCATCTCCATGTCCTGAGCTCCCTTGGCCTCACTTTCAGGCCCTCCACGCTGTGCAGGAGCTCAGAGGAAACATCAGCAGGTGCCTCGGTGGATGAATAGAACTCACTCTAATGGTCCACTCATGTGGTTGGTGACCTTTTGAAGAAGCTGGACTAGAGGCAGAGTGAGGAGTCCAGGCCATGCACGAAGTCGGCTGGCAGAGAGGAATAATGAATCTCAAGTTCTAGAATTCTTCTTTTTTTGAGGCTGGTTCCCAACTCTCTAATGTTCTCCCAGCTCACCTGATTTGTCATTTATTTGAGGCACATGTCCCAAGTTTCTTCTCTGGAGATCAGCTTTTCCTGTTGGATTCAGACCCCATAAATCCAGAATTTGGACACCAAATGTTCCCTCTAAAACATTGGTGTCAGGGTCTACTGTTCTTCCTTCTTCTGTCCCTCCTGTCCTTAACTTTGGGTGCACCTAATTGAGACTGCCACCTCCAGTATCTCTTGCTGTATACACCTGCGTACCTGGGAGACCTGGCCATGAAAATCCATCTTTCCACTTTCTTAGTGAGCTCCCATGTATGTTCCCTGCCCCAACCCCAAGGCGTTTTTCAAAGTCTGGATTTGAGGGAAGGGTTGAAGAGGGAGGTATCATCACATCTCTCCCATCCACACCTTCCTTATGGGCACTCACTACCTCTGAGTCCTCAAACCCAGGCACATAGGAGTTCTCATACATGTAGGAATCTGATATCAGAGGAAAATGAGTGGTACTTGGGTCAAAGATGGTGAGGCATACCAGAGATGCCACTGACCAAGCTGTACAGCCCTGAGAAATTACGATGTTTTGCAGGCTGGTGAGGTAGAGTTATCAAAAACAGTCCTATTCAGCTATGGACTTCAAGTGTTATGCTATCAGCATATCAGGCAAGATGTGCTCACTGAAGCAACAGTGGCATGAGTGTTATGGGTATAACCAACTACTTTCTGACTGATTGCATTTAAGTTTCATGCCACAGAATAGAACCCATATATTGTCCTGTAAGCTAGGAGAAAACATGTAGTTGGTGAAATCAGAGGCCTGAGAGAGAAAGCTACGGCTATTGTTTCATTAGACCAATATGATGGGTCCATCAAATTGCCCTCTAAACATGTGTGGCCATGCCTATAGATTTTTGCTGCTCTTAGCCATAGTGAAAACCAACATCTCTTTGCAATGGCTGGTGGCTACACCAGAGAACTCATTTATTCACGATGATAGACTTGGAGGATCTTTCTTAGGTCAGCCAGTCTTTTCCCTGTTTATAAGTAATAAACATTTTGTTTACAACTCCCAAGAAATCTGTGGATGGAGAGATAGCTCAGCAGTTAAGAGCAACTTTCTGCTCTTGCAGAGGACAGGAGTTCAGTTCCCAGAACCCAGATGGCAGTTCATAACCAGTTGCAATTACCATTCCAGGGAATCTGATGCCCACTTCTGACCTCTGAAGGTTTCTGCACTCATGTGGTACACATAATACATGCAGGCAAAGCATTCATATACATAAAATAAAAAATAAATAAATCTTGAAAAGAAGAAAGAAAAGAAAAGAAACCATACCACATAGGTAAGGCCAAGAGTTAAATACATAAGCCCATCATGACTACCATGGGCCCAGGACAGCAATGATGGGATCCCCGTAGCAGCAGCTCCTATAATGCCTGTCCACCCTTGTAAGTCCTTCAGATATTCTCTTACCAATGAGCTGGGAAAAATGTGCAGGAGACAGATGATATTCCCTGTGGACTCTTCTACACACACACACACACACACACACACACACTACTGATGATAAACTGAGAGAATTACTGGACAGAAAAATGTCTTACCTCTAAACTTCCATGTGGAAAAATGCCTCCATGAAACAGAAATTCTTTTTTTTGTGTGTTTTCTTTAATTTTATCAACTTATTTTTCCTTATTATAATTTTTGTGTTTGTCTACTATATATAATAATCAAATTTCTCCACAGAAACACAGTAAATAGATATCAATGCATTAGGTATAAGGAACTAAAGCTTGTAGAGCTGGGAAGTTTCATGATCTCTACAGTTTAAATAAGTCAGTGCTATAACTTGATCAAATTGAAGGGACAGATGAATGGAGAGAAGTGCTGTAAGTCTCTAGTCAGTTTGAGGGTAGAGACACTATAGCCTGGATGTTCCAAGACAGGAGAAAATGGAACGGGCTGGTCAAAATGGAGGGAGTAATTCACCCATCTGTGTTAGAATTGTCTAGGCCTGAAGTGGGTCACTGGTGTCACCTTCCAGTGGTGAGCAGCATCTTCTGTACTAAATCAAATGTTTAGCTTTTCTGGAAACACCATGATAGACATAACAAGGAGTGATATCTTAGGGTGTATGTGGAATCTACATAAAATTAACTATTACAGGATGTGATAGGTAACCTAGAACAGAATCACAGTTATGATAACCCTAAGGACACAGGTTTAGACTGTCTCAGGTCTATCTTTTAACTTTCTCCAGGAAATGACTAAGCAACAGGTAGGAAATGAATAATCAGTTTCATTCAGGAAGATTCAGATATTCATTACTCAGATGGAGAAATAATTTACAAAAGGTCCAGGCAAACAATTCCAAAGCATTATAAAATGATAAAAGTATGAGATTAATTTGCTGGTTGTCAGGTGCCTATGTAGTTGAGAAAGAGGTGCATGTGGTTCACTCTTGCTGCCAAAACTTAAGTTATTCCATCTGAAGAGCAGCAGGTAAACCTTATACAGCACTAAACTAATTTGACCTTTTACCTTGAAGTATCCACTTGGTGACTTATCCAAATAGAATGACAAAAGCCAGGGGCAACGAAGTGTTAAGAGATGATCATGATGCTGACTAGAAATGGTTAAGTCAATGAAACCCATACACCTAACAGTATGAAGATGAGTAGACAGAGTGTACTAAGACTCTATCAATCTCATCGGCACAAAGAAGTAGGCATCTAAAAAAACCAAATGAGTCTGTAGAGAGTAAAACACCTGCCTGCAGACTTAAGTACTCATTTTGGTGCCATTGAGAGGATTCATTGAGCTGTTAGAAACATTGGAATCTCCTGATGTTCATTCTAGGTGTGATTTTAAATCACTTTTGGAGAACAGATGAAGGTCTTGTGAGTAATGAATCTGACACAAGTTCCAATTATTCCAAAAATTCACCAACTACGTCACCCATTGGATGTGAACTATTCTGGTGGGAATATGCTGGGACCTCCAGGGTTTAGCCAACTGTTGTACTAACTAATGGTGTTTGTCATGGTTTCATCAGCTAAGTGACTGTTCAGTTGTCCACTTTGGGGAAATAGCTCTGTAAGTCTTCAGTCATTTTTGGAGATGTATTTCTTAATGGAGACTAAGGGGGTCCAGCCCCTTGATAGTCCCCTCCCCTCCCAGGGTCCAGGAAGAATCTACAACCAGCTGATAATTTAATCTTTGAGGATAAGAAATGAATCTATGTACATGAAACTCCTTAGCCCATTCACAGAGAACTGTTCTGTGTCAGTTCTCTCTCTACACAGCTTCTATTCTGCTCTCACACCTAGCTGCTTTCTTGCCTGATTTCTTTCTACATTTATCTGCTGTCTCCTCTGAGTTCTATCTTAATTTTCTCATATTAGTTCTGTCCCATCTAGGTTCTCATCCATCTAGTTTCTTCCCATCTTAGCTCCTCTCCCATCTCCTCCTTTCTCATCTTGTTCTTCCTCATCTTGTTTTTCCTCATCTGGCTCTTCCTCATCTTCCATCTTGTTCCTCTAGTACTCTCTTTTAGCCCATCAATCTAATTCTTTACCATCTTAGTTCATTCCTCTCCAGTTCTTACCCATCTAGTTCTTCCATTCTCTTTTTTCCTTTCTCTCTCCTCCTCTCTATCTTCTTATTCTCTGTGTTCTCTCTAAGTCTCTCAGGAATCCAGTTATAAACCCAAGCAATAGCAATCCTCTGGCAGAGCAAGAATTCTTAAGGGATCATAAAGGAAGATTTAGGTAAAGGTAAGAATTTCCTCAGGCAGTGACCACCAGGCTTTCTATTACAACCCAAAAGGGGAATAGTAAAGGAGGAGGTCAATAGAGAGCTAATGATCAGTTAGTATATCAAGAAGGGGATCTATGTGCTCAGTCTACATTCCTGGAAGTAGTTAGGTAAGAAATTAGGAGTCTATTAGTAAGGCTGTAAGGAAGGAGGATCTCACCCTTAACTGCACAAGAAATAAAGTTATCCTCCTGACCTAGGAGACAGGTATTGTTTTGTTTGGCCTTGGATGCTTGATAGGTATTTTAGATCAATACACTGTTAGGGGTTCTTGGAAGCATGCATATCATTACAAGAAAATCACTGTAGGAACCAGCTAATTATATATATATATATATATATATATATATATATATATATATATATATATATATATATATATATATACAAAAGCTAAAATATCACCAAGACTTCTTAAGCCATGGCTTGACCTTTGGAGAAGTCCTTGACTTTTCCAAATAGTAGCTTTTGTGATAGTAGCTGAATTCCATTACATTTTCCTGTGGCTTACAGCAACTTTTGACTATAGTTTTTTTTTTTCCGAGACAGGGTTTCTCTGTGTAGCTTTGCACCTTTCCTGGAACTCACTTGGTAGTCCAGGCTGGCCTCGAACTCACAGAGATCTGCCTGGCTCTGCCTCCCAAGTGCTGGGATTAAAGGCGTGCGCCACCACCGCCTGGCTTTGACTATAGTTTTTGAACCAAACCTTATTTGACTAACAATACTTATCTTTTTGTGCTTTGATAGTACTATAATATCTACTTGAGTTGAACATACACCTGCCTCTGACCCCTTGATGTTTTGATAGGAGGGTCAGAATGCCATTGTCTTCCAAAAGACAGGTAAAGCTTGGAGAAATGTTGAAAGCAGCTTTCTTTTTAAGTTTAAAAAATAATTTCTTTTATTTTTTTCAGATAACATAATTATATCACTTCCCCTTCCCTTTCCCCCTCCAAACCCTTCTATACATGCTTCCTTGTTCTCTTTTAAGTTCCATAGCCTCTTGTTTATTAATTGTTGCATATAAGTATTCTCTCTCTCTCTCTCTCTCTCTCTCTCTCTCTCTCTCTCAATACATAGATACAAACTTCTCAGTCTGTATGTATATGTTTTCAGGGCTGACCATTTGTTATTGAATAACCAGTTAGTGTGCTCTTCCCTAGGGAAGATGATTTCTCCTACTCTCAGCATTCCATAGTTGCCTATAGTTCTTTGTCTAGGTTTGAAGCCTCATGAGCTTTTCCATTTCCTAATTTAATGCATCTCCTGGTGTTGACCTTCTTCAGCTCCTGTTTAGGCAGTCATGTTGGTGAGACTTTATCATGGTAGCTTCTGACATTCCTAGGAGATATAATCTCATAGTCAGCTCCTGTTCCTCTGCTTCTTACAATCTTTCCACCTCATCTTCTGTGGTGATCCCTGAGCCTTAGATGTAGGAGTTTAGATGTAGATGGTAGCAGTTGGGACTAGGCTCCACAACTCAACATGTAGTTGGTTATCATTTTCTGCAATGATCTCCATCTACTGCAAAGAGAAGTTTCTTGATGAGGAGTGACATCAACATTTATCTGTGGTTATAAGCACCAACATTTAAAATGTACTTAGGGATTGTGCTGGTTTAGTGAAGTGGCAGTTGTAGCTGCCTTCTTCATTTCCCACCTCCTACCTTTTAAAGGCTCAACATATTGCTCCACATGGCCACCCTGTATTTAGAGGTATTTGGAGGAAGCAGATGGTCTTTATGTAGGAAAAAACCCAAACTACTTGGGTTTGCTGAGGTCCAGAGAGGTTAATTCACTTTTTTCTTAGGCTGCTAATAAGTGGAACATCTCTGTGATGAGCCTGGCCTCCATCTCTCCAATTTTGTGCTCTCTCTGGGCACACACTTCCTGCCCTCCACAAGAGGCCTTGTCACTCCCTGTTTATACAGATATGTTCCTTTGGCTTACATAAACTCCATATTGCCTGCATTTATACACTGAGTAGGAATCTGGCAAGACAAAGGGGTATGTTGAAAGATAATCCCTATCTCATCCAGTGACTCTGCAAAACATGGGTGAAAGCTTATAGATACAAGTAGACCAGAAAGAAAAAGTCAGCTCACTTTCGCTAGAGAGAAAATCAAACTTCTGCACCTAGCACTGTGCCCTAACATGTCCTGTTTCCAGCCTTGGTACAGGGACCCAACTCATGTGCTGTCAGTCTTCTACTAGGAGGTTGAGTCCTCAGAATATTTCTAAAGGGATCAATGAAGTCCAGAACTGCCTGTATCCAAGAGACCAATTTCACATTTCACCTAAAGCTGCAGCCTTCAGCTCTCCACAGCCTCTTCTTTCCCAAAGGCACTCAAATTGGACAAGATGACAAAAACTAGCTAAGAAAGCACATTAATTGGTAGGAATGCTGAAGGAAAATGGTTTCCAGACTGAAAAGGCTATTGGATTAAGGTCTCTAACGTCCAAATTTCTATTCAGCTTAGCAGTGTAGGTGTCAAACAATCAGTCTCTGTGAATCTGGGCTTCCTGGCACCCAAGTGGTACCACATACATCTCCCAGTCTGGTACCTGATGCTATCCTATATGTCCAATCTCAAGGTGAGAATAAGGACCACCATTTTCTTTCCTACTGGGCATGACATGTGCCTCATTCGGAGATCAGAAAATACAAGTAAAAACAAGTATATGACACCATCTTACAGAAAGAACATGAGGACACTCAAAAGAAAACAGAAAAGAAGTGAGGGAAGAAAGCCCGTTGATAGGTATACAGCGCGAGTTACTGGTGGAAAAGTCATGGGTCACGACCACGACTACCAGAGTTAGAAAGAGCTTTACTAGAAAGAAGCCAGGCCAGAAGAGAAAGGGAGGAGAGAGAGAGAGAGAGATGAGAGAGAGAGAGAGAGAGAGAGAGAGAGAGAGAGAGAGAGAAGAGAGGAAACACAGAAAGGAGAGTATGGGGGTCTGCGTCTGGCTTTTTAAGGCAGGGATGGCGTGACCACACGGCAGGTACACAGTTGCTGGTGCCCACTGATGATGTAAGCCATCAGAACCCGGAAGAATAAGGGCAGAATCCTAACACCCATGACACATGTTTCAAGATGAAACTCTCCAACAGAAGCTCCACACAAGTCTTGGTAAAGCAGTCAACAGATCAAGTACAGTTACTTTCTACACTCTGGTACTTTACAACATCTTCCTTTGACTTACTGCTAACCCAGGCTGCCTCCACTAACTGTTGCCCTGAGGAGCAAGAAGTCAACAGGGACCCCAGTACAGCTCTGCTAGTGCTGAAACTTTGAGCAAGTGACTAACCCTCTGTAGTTTCACATTTTCTTATCTGAGCAATGGGACTAATTCCATCCTCCCTGGAGGAATGCTGTACTGATAAACTTGATCATTAAATATAAGATGCTCAGCACAGATTCTGGCAGAAAGCAAGCACTCAATTCATGCTCCAAGCCCAAAAACACATCAAGGAAAAGTTGATAGTAAAAAAGAAAGAGGACCAGGGGCATCATGTCAAAGTGGGCAACAAAATCCTTCAGATTTGGGAATGCATCCAGGAAATTAAGTTCGAATAGATGGTGCAGGTCCAGGATATCATAAGCAAAGAAATCCATAAAAGTAGTCTACAAAAGGTCAAGAATGAAGGGGCATGAAATCCTGTCCCCTAGAAAGAATAACAACTCCCAATTTCTTACCTTTGACCTTTTCACCAACAAACCATATCTGCTTCCCTGGGAACTGTGAAGGACTTCATCATTCCAGGGAGCTGATCCAAGTATTATGCCTTCAGTTTCTCCTGAAGCAAAAACACCTGTCACCATGAGTTTCCTGACAGAGTGACCATGTTCATCGGTGTTATGTATGGCCTTAAACGGCCAGGGGTAGACAGCTATCTCCACTAAGATAGAGATCAAATCACTGCCCAGGCTTTGATTTAACATATGAGCACTTACTTATTAGATTCTGTGGTAGCTCACTTCACCCTTCTAAAGCAATGGAAAGCCAGAGAAGAATAAGAAACCACCCACAACAGGATACCATCATTCCTGAAGCCTAGACCTATGAATGTCCTGAGCACCTGGCAGATAATAAAGCCAGGCAGCATCAAAGAAGAGAGAACTAAAAGTATTTGGAGAAGATGAGAGTTCCACATAATAGGTTCCAGAAGAATAAAATATATTTGAGTTTCCCTCATCAATTGAGGAGTATTTGAGAGTAAAAGGAGAGGAGAGAAAGTCCTTCAGGCTGTTCCTGAGCTACCTATAGGAAAGTAAGCTGATTCATGGGGTGTGGACGGAACCACTTTCAAGAGAACATGCAAATGGTTCTGTGACAGTCTTAGAATTGTTAGAATGTTAGAATTCTTTTTCTAATACATTGAATATGTGTGTATTTCATGAACATTAAACATGTGAACTTCCTGGTAGAGGACCTATGGCAGAAGGCATAGGAGGAGAACACTTGGAAAACATGACTTCACTATTCTAAGAACTTAATGTTCACTCTGGGAAGTCTGTACTGTACCATAAAATAGGTTGGGCTAAAACGAGTGTTCATTTGATAGTTTAGTGTTATGAGGACACCTGGTGACAACACAGGAAACATCCAGGAGGCTAAGTGGCTAAGAATTCAAATGGGAATAAGATTTGTGCAGATGTGAAACTGAAAGAACTGATTCCTGACCCAAACACTGCCTAGTCCAACCCAGCGCGGGAGTTGGATGAGACTCACAAAGTCTGGGCTGTAGTCAACTCTAACCAGCTGATTGGAGACATCCATACCCTGGTTCTCCAAAATATCCACAACACCAACTTTCTCTTTTCTTCTATCTCCAAAATGACCACACCAATCCTCTTTTCTGTCTCCTCACCTGCAGCACATACAGCACAGACTCATCCTCAACATCTCACCTCAGCCAATCCAAGGAGGTTATTCCTCATGCTCCACCCTGCAGCCAGCCCCATCCACACAGGTTGCGCTTACAGGCAAGGTAGGGTAGGATGGAATCACTCTGGATGAACTTGTTTGACCCATCAATTAAGTATGGCAAGCAGGGATAATCAGATGGGATATGAAGCTCCAGTCTCACTTCCCTGGGTTAGGACAGATATGTGTCCTTGCACTCCCTGCTGCTAACATGGGAGACACCCCATGAACACATTGCACAATGAATGGAAGAGCTAGGGCACAGCCCATCACAGAAATACTGTGCAACCACCAGGAATGAGAGCATGAGAGCAAAACAACTGATTCCAAACCCCTTAGCCAGGCAAGAAGATGAGGTGGGGACACCATGGCTTCCCCAGACCTCTCCTTTTCCTTTATCTACATTGGGACCATTCAGGACCACCTTGAATTTCTCACTCAGCCACTGGTTTCTGTCATAATCAGGAGCTTTGGTTGACGAGATTACATAAAAAGAAATCAGCCTAGTGTCCAACACTCCTACTCCAGGGACTCAACTCCCTAAGGCAGGGGATCTGCAGCCTCCCATACTGAGTCTCACAATGCAAGGCTTGAGGGGTGAAGAGTGCTTGGAACTGTGGCCCCTACATCTGTGAGACTTACAAAAGTTTTTGGCAAGTGTTCATGAGGAATGTAGTCTAATATCAACAGGAGTGGGAGGATCCATCCCACAAACTCCAGGATTCTGTTTTGAAAGACCAAGACCAACCCTCAGGAAGTTTCTGGAAGAGGCATATTCTATGCTCACCTGGAGGAGCCTTGTAGTGTAAGAGGGTCAGACATAGGTTGATAGGCACCAATGGGCATGGATAGGGAAGAAATCTGATCAGAATAATGTCATTACTGTCCCCATGGTGTATCTCTTCTCCTCATAATATATGGACCAAAGTTAACTTGTAAGCCCCACTTGCCCAAAATAGGATAGCTTCCTGGAATGCTGGGAGCTATAGTTCTTGGAAAATAACAAGCTACATGTTTTCAATCTCTTAAATAAGTCTGTTTGAACAAACTACACTGGATGTACTTGATCACAGGTAGGGGAGGGAAGATTGAATCTGGACCAATCAATCAATTTCAGTCCACCACGATGGGTAAGGCATGGTGATATTTATGGAAGCAAGAATATGTGGCAGAGGCTCCTCCCATCATAACAGACCAAGATGGAGAGAGGACAGTGGAATGCATAGCCAGTATGTAACTTTCCATGCTCCACTCCTAGTGAGTCACTTCTACCAATGTGGTCCCACCTCCCAATCAGTGCTACCAGATGGGGAACAATTGTTGGAGATGTGAGTTGTAGAAGGGTACTAATTTGCATGACTATCATGTCCTTCTACAATTGTCCTCTGTGTGTTGAGCTAGGTGTGGGAGTTGCAGGTCATCAAGGGTACTTGTGTTTTACTTTAGCAGACACTATGAAATCATCTTCCATAATAGAGACCCCTGAGAATTCTGCTCCACATTCTCACCAGAACAAGCTTTGCTTTAGCAGTGTGCAGTATCTCTCTTAGGCTTTATTTGCATATCCCTGATAGCCTATCTAGATGAATATCTCACTGGGCTCAATGGCACACACCTTTAGAACCAGGATTAGGGAGTCAGTGGCAAGCATATCTCTATGATTTCAAGGCCATTCTGCACTACACATTGTATTCCAGAACAGGCAGGGCTCTGTAGCTAAACCTTGCCTCAAAAAACTTAAAACACAAAGGTTGTTGTGGTATGGGTCTGGGGTTGATCAAAGATTCACCATGGCCATAAATAAATTTTAATAAGAAGAGGCTTTTTATTTAGCTACTGGCACCCAGACTGATAGGGCCAGGTCTACACCTGAAGTGCTCCCAAGATGGAGCCCTAGCCATATCAGCCCAAGGCTTATAAAGTAAAAAAAACACAAGATACATGTATTCTGTCTGAAAGTAGGCATGGTCTAATTTTAACATAAATGCCTTGCAGCTGTCCTAGTCATTGAGTAGAGTAAGCAAATTTGATTACAAAAGCAGAAATAGTAGTTAGTTTTATGACCTATTATCTTGTAAGAACAGCAAATTTTACAAGATCAGTCAATTTAAGAATAGTCTTCCACATCTGGGAAAAGAGGGAAGTGGGCTGCTAGATAGAGTACAGTTTATACAAGCTAGGGGCTTCCATGTTAGAGACTTTTTGCTTTTTGATCTCCCAAGCAACTATTAAAGTCTAAACTTTAAATGTAATATTAACCATTAGAAGATTAGCATCTCTGTTGTATGATATTTTGTTTGTGTTCTTACAAATAAAGCTTGTCTAGAGATCAGAGGGCAGAGCTAGCTACCATAGAAATTGGATGGTTGTCTCTCACACCTTTAATCCCAGAACTTGGGAGGAGGAAGCAGGAAGATCAGGAGTTCAAGACCACCCTGGGTTACATGAGATTGAACCAGTCTAAAAGAGAAACAGAGCTGGTCAGTGGTGGTACATGCCTTTAATCCCAGTACTAGGGAGGTAAAACAAAATGCAAGGTGGGTCAAATGTATAGGGCCAGAAAGACAGAAAGGAAAATTAAAGTCATATGTGGCTAATACAGCAATAAATTTACAGCAATGGAATACCCAGATTAACATTCTTCCAATCTCAGAAACAAACCATAAACTAACATGTGTATCTGGGAAAAATATTAAAAGGTATATTATAGAGAACAGTCACCAACCATTCAGGCTGTACAAAAACAGGGCACAACAGATGTTGATCTTTCAAAGGTACCAACAGCTCTACCTTTAAAATGGTTAACTGACAAACCTGTCTGTGTGGAACAATGGCCTTTGACAACAGAGAAATTATAGGCCTTAAAACAGCAGATACAGGAGCAGCTAAATGCTCAACATATTGAGGAATCAACCAGTCCTTGGAATTCTCCTGTATTTGTTATTAAAAGAAATCTGGAAAAGTGGAGAACAGTAATAGACTTAAGAGGGTTATTAATAGGGTGATTCAGTCAATGGACAATTTACAGCCTGGAATTCCCCTTCTTCTCTATTACCTAAACAATGGTCTATTATAGTTATTGATTTAAGAGACTTTCTTCACTATACCTTTACAAGAAAAGGGTAGAGAAAAATTTGCCTTCATGGAGCCTACTTATAATAATTCTCAACCTGTTAAGAAATATCAATGGGTTTGTAGGATCTGGGCCCTGGGGTACAACCTATGCCCCCACCCCTCGCTGCCCCAGTTGCAGGCCAGCAGGGAAAACACCTGAGAGCAGGCCTCCACACCAACACCCCTCATTGGACCTGGCAATCTACAAGACCCACTCCCTACCCCAAACCCACCCATCCCCCTGTGACCTCAGTGGCTCCCTGAGACACAGAACTGCAAGCTGTGATTGGACCATGACTCTTCTCCCACCCAGAGAGTCCTATATCTAGGACCTAGGCCCTAAGACATAACCTATGCCCTCCTCACCCCCCACCCATAGCTGCCCTAGTTGCAGGCCAGCAGGGAAGACCCCTGCAGGCAGGCCTCCACACCAACACCCCCCAATGGACCCTGCAAACTACAAGACTCACTCCCTACTCCAAACCTACCCATTCTCCTGCAACCTCAGTGGCTTTCTGAGACACAGAATCCACCAGCTCCGATTGGACAAACAGGTAAGTGACTCTTCTCCTACCCAGAGAGTCCTGCCTCTAGGACCTAGGCTCTAGGGCACAATCCATGACTCCCACAACCCCCACCCATAACTGCCCCAGTTGCAGGCCAGCAGTGAAGACTGCTGCAGGCAGCCCTCTCCACCAAAATCTCTCATTGGACCTTGTAATCTACAAGACCCACTCCCTACCCAAAACCCCACTCACCTCCCTGCCACCTCAGCAGCCCCCTGAGACACAGAATCTGCCATCTCCAATTAGACCAAGAAGTCCAACTGGACCAAGAGTAGCCCCCTGAGACACAGATACAGCAAGCAAAGATTGCACCAAGAGCAGCTCCCTCAGACACAGACACCTCTTGCATCTATTGGAGGAAGAGATGGGTAGATGCCAGTGCAAAAATACATACAACATATAGAGCAATATGACACCACCAGAACCTAGAGGTTCTAAAACAGCAATATCACAACATAGAAGAAGCAGAAGAAAGTGACCTTAAAAAAACTTTACACAGATGATAGAGGCCATCAAAGAGGAAACGAAAAATTAATTCCCTTAAAGAAATTGAGGAAAAGACAAACTGACAATCGGAAGAAATCAATAAATACCTTGAAAAAAGCCAAGAAAACTAAGAAAAAACAATTAAACAGGTGAAGAAAACAGTTCAACACCTGAAAATTGAAATAGAAACAATGAAGAAGATACAAACCAAGAGAATGTTAGAAATAGAAACGCTGAGTAAATAAACACAACCTCAAATGCAAGTATAACTAACAGAATACAACAAATGGAAGAGAGAATCTCTGGCATGGAGGATACAATAGAGGAAATACATTTGTCAGTCAAAGAAAACACTAAAGCCAAAAAAATCATAATACAAAACATCCAGGAAATCTGGGACATCATGAAAAGGCCAAACCTAAGAATAATAGGGATAGAAGGAGAAGAATACCAACTCAAAGGCACAGAAAATATACTCAACAAATTCATAAAAGAAAATATTCACAACTTAAAGAAAGAAATGTCTATGAAGGTACAAGAAGCTGACAAAATACTAAATAGATTAGACCCCCTGAAAAAGTCCCTTGCCACATAATAATTGAACCACTAAACATACAGCATAAAAAAGAATATTAAGAACAGCAAAAGAAAAAGGCCAAGTGATTTATAAAGGCAGACCCTTCAGAATAACACCCGACATCTCAATGGAGACTTTGAAAGCCAGAAGATCATGGACAGACAGAATGCAGACACTAAGAGACCAGGGATGCCAGCCCAGACTACTATACCCAGCAAAATTTTCAATCACCATAGACAGAGTAAACAAGATATTATAAGACAAAACCAGATTTAAACAATACCTATCCACAATCTAGCCTTACAGAAAGTACTAGAAGGAAAAATCCAACCTAAGGAAGTTAGATGCACCCACAAAAACATAGGCAATAACACTACAGCAGCAAATCCCAAAGAAGGGAAATACACATGCATTACCACCAAAAGATAACAGGAATTATCGATCACTGGTCATTAATGTCCCTTAATATCAATAGACTTAATTTACCTTTAAAAAGACATAGGCTAACGGAATGTATATGAAAACAGGATCCAATCTTCTGCTGCATGCAAGAAACACACCTCAACTTCAAAGACAGATATTACCTCAGAGTAAAAGGCTGGGAAAAGACTTTCCAATCAAATGGACTCAAGAAGCAAGCTGGTATAGCTATCCCAATATGTAACAAAATAGACATCAAACTAAAATCAATCGAAAGAGACCTGGAAGTGCATTACATATTCATCACAGGAAAAATCCACCAAGATGAAGTCTCAATTCTGTATATTTATACCCCAAATACAAGGGCACCCACATATGTAAAAGAAACAATACTAAAGCTTAAATTGCACATCAAACCGAACACACTAATAGTGGGAAATTTCAACATACCACTCTCACCAATGGGCAGGTCTGCCAGACAGGCTTCATCCTAGGGATGCAAGGATGGTTCAACATATGAAAATCTGTCAATGTAATCCATCATATAAACAAACTGAAAAAAAACCCCACATGATCACCTCATCTACAGATTCAATGCAATCCCCATCAAAATCCCTAACACAATTCTTCACAGACCTGGCAAGAACAATATTCAACTTCATATGGAAAAACAAAAAACCCAGAATAACTAAAAAATTCCTGTACAACAAACAACTTCTGAAGGCATCACCATTCCTGACCTATAGAGCTATAGTAATAAAAACAGCTTGGTATTGGCATAAAAACTGGCATATGGACCAATGGAATCAAATTGAAGACCCTGAAATTAATTCGCACACCTATGAACACCTGACTTTTGACAAAGAAACCAAAACTACACCATGGATATAAGAAAGCATCTTCAACAAAGTGCTGGTATAACTGGATGTCAACATGTAGGAAATTGCAAGTAGAACCATATCTATTACTATGCACTAAACTCAAATCCAAGTGTATCAAAGACCTCAACATAAATCCAGTTACACTGAACTTGATAGAAGAGAAAGTAGGAAGTAGCCTTGAATGCATTGGCACAAGAGATCACTTCCTAAATATAACACCAGTAGCACAGACACTGAAAGAAACAATTGATAAACGGGAACTCCTGAAACTGAGAAGCTTTTGTAGGGCAAAAGACATGGTCAATAAGACAAAACTACAGCCTACAGAATGGAAAAAGATCTTCACGAACCTCATATCTGACAGAGGGCTGATCTCCAAAATATATAAAGAACTCAAGAAACTAGACAGTAAAATACCAAACAACCCAATTAAAACATGGGCTACTGAGCTGAACAGAGAATTCACAATGAAAGAATCTCAAATGGCTGAAAGACATTTAAGAAATTGCTCAACATCCTTAGTCATCAGGGAAATGCAAATCAAAGTGACATTGTCATACCATCTTATACCTGTCAGAATGACAGATCAAAAACACTGATACAGCTTATGTTGAAGAGGATGTAGAACAAGGAGAACATTCCTCCATTGTTGGTGAGAGTGCATACTTGTACAGCCACTTTGGAAATCAATGTGGTAGTTTCTCAAAAAATTGGGAATCAATCTATCTCAAGACCCAATGATACCACTCTTGGGCATATACCCAAGGAATGCTCAATCATACAACAAGGACACTTGCTTAACTATGTTCATAGCAGCATTATTCATGATAGCCAGAACATGGAAACAACCTAGATGATCCTCAATTGAAGAATGAATAAAGAAAATGTGGCATATACTACTCAGCAGTGAAAAACAATGACATCATGAAATTAGCAGGGAAACGCATGGAACTAGAAAATATCATCCTGAGTTTGGTAACCCAGACTCAGAAAGACAAACATGATATGTACTCACTCACAAGTGGATACTAGATATAAAGCAAAAAATAATCAGCTCCAGAGAAGCTACCTAACAAGGAGGACCCTAAGAGCGACACATGAATCATCCTGAGAAAGAGAAATAGATGAGATCTCCATAAATAAACTGGAGGTGTAGGAGCAATAGAGGGTAGTGGTGGGGGATGTGAACATAAGGGAACAGGATGGTTAAGCTGAAACAGGGACAGAGTGGTAGAGCAATGAAAGAGATATCTTGATAGAGGGAGACATGATGGGGATAGGGAGAAACTAGGTGCTAGGGAAGTTCTCAGGAATCCACAAGGATGACCCCAGCTTAGACTACTATCAATTGTGAAGACAGTGCCTAAGTTGGCTTATCCCGGTAATCATATCAGTGGATACCATAACTGTCATCGTAGAGCCTTCATCCAATAACTGATGAAAGCAGATGTAGAGATCCACAGCCAAGCACAAGGCCGAGCTCCAAGAGTCCAGTTGAAGAGAGAGAGAAGAGGGATTCTATGAGCAAGGAACATCAAGATCATAATGGGGAAACCTATAGAGACAACCAAACCAAGCTAGTAGGAACTCATGAAATTTAGACCAACAGCTGTGGAGCCTCCATGGGACTGGGCTAGGCCCTCTGCATAAGCAAGACAATTGTGTAGCTTGGTCGGCTTAAGGGGCTCCCTGGCAGTAGGATCAAGATCCATCCCTGGTCATGAGCTGGCTTTTTGGAACCCACTCCCTATGGTGGGATACCTTGCACAGCCTTGGTGCACAGTACCTCCAAGGGGTTTGGACCTGCCTCAAATGAATGTACCAGGCTCTCCTGGCTCCCCATGGAAGGCTTTACCTTTTCAGAGGAGGGAATGACAGTGGGTTGGGGGGGGGGAAGGCTGGGACAGGTGGGAGGAGGGAAGAGAGGGCAATCTGTGGCTAGTATTTAAAATGAATAAAAATTTATTAATAAAAAATGAAGAAAAAGAAATGCCAATCAATGATTCTTCTACAAGGCATGCTAAACAGCCCTACCCTATTCCAATATTTTGCACCACAGCCTTTGGAAATGATTCATGTACAGTTTCCTCAATCTATAGTTTGCCATCACATGGATGACATCTTACTAGCAGATTCAAATGTAGATACTTTAGAGAAAATGTTTGAAGAAGTAAAACAATTTTGCCTTGCTGAGGATTACAAATTGCTCCTGAAAAGTACAAAGAGGAGATTCTATTAATTACTTAGGATATAAACTAGATCTACCAAAAATTCAACCCCAAAAGGTACAAATCAGGAGAGATCAATTGAGGACTCTTAATCACTTTCAAAAATTGCTGGGAGACATTGCAAATCTAGACCTACTATTGGAGTAACAACTCAAGAACTGAGTAATTTGTTTCAAACCTTAAAAGGTGACATGGACTTAAATAGTCCCAGAAAATTATCAGCAGATGTTGAGAGAAAATTGGCTTTGGTGGAAAAGAAATTACAGGATGCACATGTGAGTCATTTGGATCTGGAACTTGACTGCATCCTGGTTATTTTACACTCTATGCATTCCCCTACAGGTATTTAATGCAGAGGGAAGATATTTATCTCAGAATGGATATTTTTATCACACAAACTAAGTAAAAAATTAATGACATATGTGGAAAAAATTTCTGAGTTGATTCTAAAAGGAAAATTAAGACTTCATTAATTAACAGAAATTAATAGACAATTCAATCTAAACTAATTTATAAAGTTAATTTATGTTTTTTATTTGATCAGATGAAATCTTCCAAAAGGGAATCTCCCTAAGTTAGGGTTAGGTCAGGTTTTTGTTTTTGTCTTCCCAGGTGAATGAAGGCATCCAGTTTAGTGATCTGAAGACCACTGTACAAATGAAATATCTGAAGAAAAAGGATCAATCACCAAGAGACAATGTCATAAGAAAAGGAGTAAATTGGCCTATTGATATATCATATTTTCAATAGGATAAAATTTCATAAAATTTCCCAAATGTTTGTTTTTTGCTGTTAACTACAGAATGAGTGCAAATGGTCTTTTCATAGTCCCAGTTCAGTTAAAAATTAAAGCTGGCTTTGGAAATGGAGCATGGTTCTCTCTTTCTCTAAACCCAAGCATGCTTGTTAAAAGGAAAATCCAAAAATCTCTGTCTTATGTCAGAAGAACTACCTGATAAGGGACAGAAGAAAAACCAAAATTAAGGGACCACTCTATTGGTAATAATTTCATGATTCTTTGTTTTTGTTTTGACTCTTTAAAAGTTTCTTAAGGTATGAATATTATATCAAAATTTATTAGATTTATATATATATATATATTTTAAACTTTTTGTCATGATATTAATGGTCATATAGCATACTAATTCTAGCAAAAGGCTTCATTAAGCTTCCTGTACATGATTTTGGGTTTGAGTCTCTATCAGGTAACTAGGAATTAGTTTTTGTACTCTCGATATATATATATCAAATTATGGTCCTTTAACCTCTTTAAGATCTGCAGCATATAACATTTAAAATGTTTAAGTTTTCTTCAGTGAACCATGACCACGCCTAACAGTTACTTATGAAGTCTCCAAAAGGAGGATGGGGCCCCATAATAACAATTCCACCTGGACTATGGTAATGCTACTAAGCTGACAAACACTACCTAAAGATTAGCTTTGGACTACAAACTGCTCAGGACAATTTCAAGGTGGCTAGCTGAGATGATCCAGCCTCACAGACTACTCTAGCCAGGACTTGAGACAAGCCCAGCACTTTCCCATTACACAGAGACTGGACAACAAATGATACAGTTAGCTCTCCCAGCACTTGATAATTATCCCAATTTTTTTCAAGGTCACCTAAAGATACTGTTGCCGAGGCTGGCCCCCAGCTCCCATCTTGCCCTGGACTTCCCTTCTGAAGCACAGGTGAGTGCCCTAGCTTGCCCCGGACCCCATCCCTGGGCACCAGCCACTCCGGGGAAGACCTGCCCAACTTGGCCCCAGGTTCTGGCCACCGGGCAGGTTCCTTTCTAGCCCCACCGGGAAGGATCCCCTTCCCCAAGACCCCTGACAGACCCTGCAGTCTCCACGCCCTGCCCCCACGCCCATCCGCCTGAGCCCCAAGCCTCTTCCTGAGACTTAGAGGCCGGCCCCCAGCTCCCATCTTGCCCCGGACTTCCCGTCTAGAGGAGAGAGAGAGAGAGAGAGAGAGAGAGAGAGAGAGAGAGAGAGAGAAGAGAGCTCCCATCCTCCCCCCGGACTTCCCTTCTAGACAAGAGCTCCCATCCTGCCCCGGACTTCCAATTTGGACAAGAGAGCTCCCATCTGGACAAGAGAGAGAGACTTCCTGAATCTGTCAGCTCTGTCTGAACCAAGTGTGCGGCAAGGCCAAGAACGAACCACAAGGAGATGGGCAGACGTCAAGGCAGAAACACATACAACAAAATGAATAGCAATACAGCATCACCAGGCCCTAGCCCTCCTCCAACACCTAGACCTGAACATCAGAAATTGGAAGAAGCAGAAGAAAATAGCCTTATGAATGTCATCATGAAGAAGCTAGAGGCTCGTGTAGAGGAAAAGACAAAAAAATGTGAAGAACGTTGTAAACAACTAGAGGAAAGGGCAAACAAATTAGAAGAAATCAATAAAGTCCTGGAAGAGAACAATAAAATACTGAAAGAAAATCAAGAAAAATCAATGAAACAAATGAAGGAAACAGTCCAAGACCTGAAAAGGGAAATAGAAAAAATGAAGAAGACACAAACAGAGGGAATGCTGGAAATAGAAAATCTGAGAAAACGATTGGGAACTTCAGATGCAAGTATAATCAACAGAATGCAAGAGATGGAAGAGAGGATCTCTAGTGTTGAAGATACAATAGAAGAAATAGATTCATCAGTCAAAGAAAACACTAAAGCCAACAAAGTCATGAACCAAAATGTCCAAGAAATTTGGGACACCATGAAACGACCAAACCTACGAATAATAGGGGTAGAAGAAGGAGAAGAATACCAACTCAAGGGCACAGAAAATATATTCAACAAGATCATAGAAGAAAACTTTCCCAACTTAAAGAAGGAAATGCCTATGAAGATACAGGAAGCCTATAGAACACCAAATAGACTAGACCCCAAAAAAAAAGTCCCCTCGCCACATAATAATTAAACAGTTAAACGTACAGAATAAAGAAAGAATATTAAGAGCAGCAAAGGAAAAAGGCCAAGTGACATATAAAGGCAAACCTATCAGAATAACGATTTCTCAATGGAGACTTTGAAAGCCAGAAGGACCTGGACAGATGTAATGCAGACACTAAGAGACCATGGATGTCAGCCTAGACTAATATACCCAGCAAAACTTTCAATCATCATAGATGGAGTGAACAAGACATTCCATGACAAAGCCAGATTTAAACAATATTTATCCACAAACCCAGCCCTACAGAAAGCACTAGAAGGAAAATTCCAACCTAAGGAAGTCAGATACACCCTCGAAAACACAGGCAATAGATAAAGCCACAGCAGTAAACCCCAATGAAGAAAAGTACACACAGATCACCACCAAAAAATAACAGGAATGAACAATCACTGGACATTAATATCCCTCAATATCAATGGACTTAATTCACCTATAAAAAGACATAGGCTTACAGAATGGATACGAAAGCAGGACCCATCTTTCTGCTGCATACAAGAAACACATCTCAAATTCAAAGATAGACACTACCTAAAAATAAAAGGCTGGGAAAAGACTTTCCAATCAAACGGTCTTAAGAAACAAGCAGGTGTAGCCATCCTGATATCCAGCAAAATAGACTTCAAACTAAAATCAATCAAAAGAGATCAAGAAGGGCATTACATACTCATCACAGGAAAGATCCACCAAGATGAAGTCTCAATTCTGAACATTTATGCCCCAAACACAAGGGCACCCACATATGTAAAAGAAACATTATTAAAGCTTAAATCACATATAAAACCCCACACATTAATAGTGGGAGACCTCAACACCCCACTTTCACCACTGGACAGATCTCCCAAATCGAAACTTAACAGAGAAATAAAGGACTTAACTGATGTCATGACTCAAATGGACTTAATTGACATCTACAGAACATTCCATCCTAACAAAAAAGAATATACCTTCTTCTCAGCACCCCATGGAACCTTCTCAAAAATCGACCACATACTTGGTCACAAAACAAATCTAAACAGATACAAAACAATTGGAATAACCTCCTGTGTTCTATCAGACCACCATGGTCTAAAGTTGGATTTCAACAACAACAAAAACTACAGAAAACCTACAATCTCATGGAAACTGAATAATACCCTACTGAATCAACAATGGGTTAAGGAAGAAATAAAGAAAGAAATTAAAGACTTCCTAGAGATCAACGAAAATGAAGACACCACATATCCAAACCTATGGGACACTATGAAAGCAGTACTAAGAGGGAAATTCATAGCACTAAATGCCCACATATATAAGCTGGAGAAATCTCACACTAGTGACTTAACAGCACACCTGAAAGTTCTAGAACAGGAAGAAGCAAAGTCTCCCAGGAAAAATAGATGCCAGGAAATTATCAAAGTGAGGGCTGAAATCAATAAAATAGAAACAAAGAGAACAATACAAAAAATTAATGAAACAAAGAGTTGGTTCTTTGAGAAAATCAACAAGATAGACAAGCCCTTATCCAATCTAACCAAAAGACAGAGAGAGAGCATCCAAATCAACAAAATCAGAAAAGAAAAGGGGGACATAACAACAAACATTGAGGAAATCCAGAGAATCATCAGGTCATACTTCAAAAACCTCTATTCCACAAAACTGGAAAACCTAAAAGAAATGGATAATTTTCTGGATAGGTACCACATACCTAAATTAAATCAAGACCAGATAAACTATTTAAATAGTCCAATAACCCCTAACGAAATAGAAACAGTCATTAAAAGTCTCCCAACCAAAAAAAGCCCAGGACCAGATGGTTTCAGTGCAGAATTCTACCAGATCTTCAAAGAAGAATTAATACCAATACTCTCTAAATTGTTCCACACCATAGAAACAGAAGGAACATTACCAAACTCCTTCTATGAGGCTACAATTACCCTGATTCCTAAACCAAACAAGGATAAAACAAAGAAAAAGAACTACAGACCGATCTCCCTCATGAACATTGATGCAAAAATACTCAATAAAATACTGGCAAACAGACTCCAAGAACACATCAAAACAATTATCCACCATGATCAAGTAGGATTCATTCCAGGGATGCAAGGATGTTTCAACATACGAAAGTCTGTCAATGTGATACACCATATAAACAAACTCAAAGAAAAAAACCACATGATCATCTCACTAGATGCTGAAAAGGCATTTGACAAAATCCAACACCCCTTCATGATAAAGGTCTTGGAGCGATCAGGAATACAGGGAACATACCTAAACATAATAAAGGCAATTTACAGCAAGCCAACAGCCAACATCAAATTAAATGGAGAGAAACTCAAAGCAATTCCACTAAAATCAGGAACGAGGCAAGGCTGTCCGCTCTCCCCATACTTATTCAATATAGTACTTGAAGTTCTAGCCAGAGCAATAAGACAGCATAAGGAGATTAAGGGGATACAAATTGGAAAGAAAGAAATCAAGCTTTCCCTATTTGCAGATGACATGATAGTATACTTGAGCAACCCCAAAGATTCCACCAAGGAACTGATACAGCTTATAAACACCTTCAGCAACATAGCAGGATACAAGATCAACTCAAAAAAATCAGTAGCCTTCCTATATACAATGGACAAAGAAGCGGAGAAGGAAATTGGAGCTACATCACCCTTTACTATAGCCACAAATGACATAAAATACCTTGGGGTAACACTAACCAAGCAAGTGAAGGACCTATATGACAAGAACTTTAAGTCCCTGAAAAAAGAAATTGAAGAAGATGTCAGAAAATGGAAAGATCTCCCATGCTCATGGATAGGCAGAACTAATATAGTAAAAATGGCAATCTTACCAAAAGCAATCTACAGATTCAATGCAATCCCCATCAAAATACCAACACAATTCTTCACAGACCTGGAAAGAATAATACTCAACTTCATATGGAAAAACAGAAAACCCAGGATAGCCAAAAGAATCCTGTACAATAACACAACCTCTGGAGGCATCACGATCCCTGACTTCAAGCTCTACTATAGAGCTACCGTAATAAAAACAGCTTGGTACTGGCATAAAAACCGACATGTGGACCAATGGAATCGAATTGAAGACCCTGACATTAATCCGCACACCTATGAACAAATAATTTTTGACAAAGAAGCCAAAAGTGCACAATGGAAAAAAGAAAGCATCTTCAACAAATGGTGCTGGCAAAACTGGATATCAACATGTAGAAGGCTGCAAATAGATCCATATCTATCACCGTGCACAAAACTTAAGTCCAAGTGGATCAAGGACCTCAACATAAATCCAGCTACTCTGAAGAGAAAGTAGGAAGTAGTCTTGAATGCATTGGCATAGGAGACCACTTCCTAAATAGAACACCAGTAGCACAGACACTGAGAGAAACAATCAATCAATGGGACCTCTTGAAACTGAGAAGCTTTTGTAGGGCAAAGGATACGGTCAACAAAGCAAAGCAACAGCCTACAGAATGGGAAAAGATCTTCACCAACCCCACATCTGACAGAGGACTGATATCCAGAATATATAAGGAACTCAAGAAATTAGACATCAAAATGCTCAACAGTCCAATTAAGAAATGGGCTGTAGAACTAAACAGAGAATTCTCAACAGAGGAAACTCAAATGGCTGAAAGACATTTAAGGAATTGCTCAACATCCCTAATCATCAGGGAAATGCAAATCAAAACAACTCTGAGATACCACCTTACGCCTGTCAGAATGGCTAAGATCAAAAACACTGAAGACACCTTATGGTGGAGAGGATGTGGAGCTAGGGGAACTCTCCTCCACTGCTGGTGGGAATGCAAGCTTGTACAACCACTTTGGAAATCAATATGGCGCTTTCTTAGAAAATTGAGAATCCATCTCCCCCAAGATCCAGCTATACCACTCTTGGGCATATACCCAAGGAATGCTTAACCACACCACAAGAGCACTTGTTCAGCTATGTTCATATCAGCATTGTTTGTAATAGCCAGAACATGGAAACAACCTAGATGCCCTTCAACTGAAGAATGGATAAACAAAATGTGGTACATATACACAATGGAATACTACTCAGCAGAGAAAAACAATGACATCATGAGGTTTGCAGACAAATGGATGGATCTAGAAAAAATCATCCTGAGTGAGGTATCCCAGACTCAGAAAGACAAACATGGTATGTACTCACTCATAGCAGGATACTAGATGTGGAACAAGGATGACTAGACTGCCACTCACATCACCAGGGAGGTTACCTGGAAAACAGGACCCCAAGAAAGACACAGGGATCGCCCAATGACAGAGAAATGGAATGAGATCTACATGAACAGCCTGGACATGAGTGAGGGTAGTGAAGGGCGAGGGTCGAGGGAAAGAGAGCTTGGGTGAGCGGGAGATCCCAGCTGGATCAACAACAGAGAGGGAGAACAAGGAATAGGAGACCATGGTAAATGAAGACCACATGAGAATAGGAAGAAACAAAGTGCTAGAGAGGCCCACAGAAATCCACAAAGATACCCTCACAACAGACTGCTGGCAATGGTCGAGAGACAGTCCGAACTGACCTACTCTGGTGATGGGATGGCCAAACACCCTAATTGTTGTGCTAGAAACCTCATCCAACTACTGAGGGATCTGGATGCAGAGATCCATGACTAGGCCCCGGGTGAATCTCTGGGAGTCCAATTAGTGAGAATGAGGAGGGTTTATATGAGCAAGAATTGTTGAGACCAAGGTTGGATAAAGCACAGAGACAAATAGCCAAATGAACCGAAACACATGAAATATGAACCAATGGCTGAGGGGTCACCAACTGGATCAGGCCCTCTGAGTGGGTGAGACAGTTGATTGGCCTGATCTGTTTGGGAGGCATCCAGGCAGTGGCACCAGGTCCTGTGCTCATTGCATGAGTCGGCTGTTTGAAACCTGGGGCCTATGCAGGGTCCCTTAGCTCGGCCTGGGAGGAGGGGACTGGACCTACGTGGACTGAGTCCACCAGGTTGATCTCAGTCTGTGGGGAAGGCTTTGCCCTGGAGGAGATTGGAATGGGGGGCGGACTGGGGGAAATGTGAGGGAGGCGGGAGGGGGAAGAACAAGGGAATCTGTGGCTGATATGTAGAACTGAATTGTATTGCAAAATAAAAATTAAAAAAAAGAATATAAGCTTGTAAGAAGTATCTAAGGTAGTCTTAAGACATGTAGTAATAAACTTGTAAGAAGTAAAGATACTAGTTATAAATGTAAGTTTAAATAAGAATAAGATGGAATGAATAAGTAATAAGAAATATATTTGCTAAAGTAGTTCTATAGTTTCCTTAAGGAATATAAGTAGATGTTAATATGTTATATGTGAGTTTGTAAACATGTAAATGTTGAATGTGAGTCTAAATGCTTTGCAAGATATGTTATGCGTTTGTAAAAAAAGTGTAAATGTTAAGTGTGAGTCTATGTTTAATGTATATGGTGAAAAAACCTGAGATACAGAACTTAGTGTCCTAGCCGACTGCAAAGCAGACAGTCTGAGCGGTTTTCAAAAGTTCCAGAAGCTGCTAAGAAGCTAAGAATGGTGGATGCCAGAACCAGCACAAGGCATCCGCAGCTGAGATCCATGGAAAATCAACGCAACACAGAAAAACCTGAGCTAACATCAAAAACAGTGCGGTTTAGAATACTACTGTACCTAAAAAGGTCTCTGTCTGTGAGAACAAGTTGCAGAGATGCTTGTTTGAACTAAAATTGTTAACTGCAAAAAATTTTGGTTGAAAAATGTCTCTTCATATTTGGAAGTGAAAGCCTGATACTAGAATTTATTTCTTGCTTGAACTTTTTGAACTTAAAATGAGATAAAATTACAAAAAGATTTTGGTTATGGATTTCTCATATTTGGAAGGCTAGTACCAGAATTTATCATTTGAATTTTAAGACTTAAGAAATGAAATAAACAATAGAGATTTCATTGCAATGGGACAATTTTGAGTTTATTCATAGTAATGACCTAGGAACTGTTTTCTGGAATTGGGTTAAAAATGGAACTATTTAAATGAAGAAATTTATTGTTTCTACCTAGAATCAAGATGCAGTTTTGTGTATGCATATATACTGGTGATTCATGAATTGTTTTGTGGAACTGTTTATGTAAAAATGGAATTACTTATAGAACTGGTTTTGTGTTACAAATGGAACCGTTTAAACAGAAGTTTGGGTTTTATAACTAGGCTTGAGATTTTGCTTAAAAAATTATAAAAGGGAGAGTTAATATTCCTTAGTCTAATTTCAAAAGTTGTTTGAGTGGATTAATGTCATGTTTTGTTAGAAAGAAATGCAAATGGGGTATATTAAGAGGCTACTTTTAAAGTGTAAAGAGTTTTATTAAGAAACTGCTTTTGGATGTTTTGCTAAGTTTTCAAAGTGTTAATGGTTAGATTGAGAAGATTGCTTTTCAATATGGGTTTGTAGGAATTGTATGAGTTTGGGTTCTTCTAACTAGGTTTGAGATTTTGTTTAAAAAATTATAAAGAAAAGGAGGAGTTATGAGGTTGAATTGTTTGTAGAAATTATGTTTACCCTATTGATATTGATGCACCCTGGTTTTGTGGAGTTAAGAAAATATTTGTTTGTGAATACATCAAAGTTTTTCCTAAAAAAAAAATAAAATAAATATTACACAGCATAAACAAAAAAAAAAAAGATACTGTTGCCCCAGACATCAGGAAGTAATTTTAAGAACTGAACACTCACATTCCCAAGAGGTGGGTTGGGTGGTTTTTGGTCATTTAGTGAGTTATGGATATTTTTCATTGTTTAGGGTGGTTGGTTGAAAGTTGTTATTGGTAATGGTCAGGAGAGAAGCTGAACAAAGGAGATTAGAATCAGGGATCTTGTTCTGAAAAGAAAAAAGAAGAATATAGAAATAGAATAAAAAGGTAGATTATTGAATCCACTTTTAGACCAAAAAAACAAATACTAGTTTAAAATATTTTACATTGACTTAGATTTTTGTATATTGATACAAACTTGAGGTTATTTTTGTTATACTGTATATATGTTATAGAAATGATAGGATAAAAGCGTAGATTACTGAATCTACTTTTAAACCAAAAAAAGCACCTACTACTTTTATGTATTTTACATGGTCATGGATTTTTGTATATTGATACAAATTTGAGGTTATTTTGGTTAGAACATACTGTACATACATTTCTACTCTTGTTCAAGGTATTGTAACTATACAGCTCATTTAACAAAGTAATGTAAATTTCTGATCCTTGAAAGTTATTACAAACTATTTAGGAAGGACAGGTTAGTAGTAACCTATTACAATCAAACTTATAGTCATGTTAGGTATGTTTTCAAGGTCAAATAGAGACATATTTTAGATAGACAGGTGGTCTTCCAACATTTCAAAGATCTACAGAAAATGACCTTTAAGATGCTCTAATAACATAAGGTTCTTTTTTATGACAGTGAGTCATGTCTGCTCCTAGCAGCACCAATCTACTTCAGAGAAGATGATGGGCATCAAAGACATTCCATATGGTGTTTACTTTCTTTGTGGCAAAAGTTGGCCACTGGGTAAGAAAGTGAGCTTGCCTTGACTGCTTGTCAGTATGCTGTCCAAATTGGACAAGCGGGACACAAAAGAAAGTGACTGCAGAACTTTGCCAAGACAAGGTGGAACAGTCCTTCAAAAATTTTGCTTCACAGATAAGTCCTTCAGATGTTCTAAGCTTTTAGGCTGAAGATGGATGCCCCAAAGTTGCAGAGGAACCTTGGGTGACTGTCCAGGCAGCAGCTGTTTCTTTCATTTCTTATTTTTGGAAATGATTTACTCTACACTTCTTGTTTACTCAGGTAATATTATATCCTTCTCAGGTCTCTGATGGACTTGAAGACTTCATAGTTATAGTTTTCCTTTTTAACCAATTTAGAAAAGACACCAACAAAAGAGTTGTAAAGTATATAAGGTTGAGAGACATAAAAAGACAGTTTTGGGTTGGAAATGCAAGTTAAGATAGAAAGTGAATTAGGTACAACACTTTGGACTCACCATGGTAGGATAGACAATGGAGTATTTTCTCTAATTTTGTCAAATGCTAATGGACTAGACATTGTTAATGTAATTATTGCCTGTATATATTTGTATATAGTCATTGTACTTATTGTATATAGTTTTTTTTTGTTAGTTAAAACTTTTGCTTTCTGTTTAGACAAAAAGGGGCAAATGTTGTATGATATTTTGTTTGCGTTCTGACAAAAAAAGCTTGCCTGGAAATCAGAAGGCAGAGCTAGCCAGTAGTTAACCATGGAGGCCAGACAGTGGTGGCACATACCTTTAATCCCAGCACTTAGGAAGAGGAAGCAGGAAAATCAGGAGTTCAAGGCCACCCTGGGCTATATGAGATTCAACCAGTCTAAAAGAGAAACAGAGCTGGGTGATGGTGGTGTACACCTTTAATCTCAGCACAAGGGAGGTAGAGACAGGAATGAAAGGCAGGTGGAGATAGGATCTCAGTCCCCATTTGTTCTGAAGATTCATAGAGGTAAGAAGTTACTAGTGATTTCTCCTTTGCTTCTCTGATCTTTCAGGTTATTATCCTGGTTGACTCCTGGTTTTTATTGATAAGACTAGTTAGGTTTGCTCTTCACATCTCTCCCAGCTTTACTTATCATTTAAATATCCTCTTCTGTGAAATTCCTAACCAAGGCCTCTGTATTAGTCAGTGTTCTCTAAAGGAACAGAGATGATAATAGAATGAATATAGACATAGATATATGAATATTAAAAGTGGAGTTATTAGAGTGGCTTACAAGATGTGGTCAGAATAGTTCAACAATGCTTGTCTTTTTATGGGAAAAGCCAGAAATCCAGTAGTTGTTCACCCACAAGACTGCATGGCTCTGCAGTCACATCCGGTACTACAGTCCTGGGAGATTCCTAGAGGGTTGCTGGTCTTCAGTCTATGCTGAAATCTCAAAGAAGTAGGAACGCCTCAGCAGCAGGAGCAGTGAACTCACCAGTGAGTGGGACAGCAAGAAGGTACAAAGGGAAAAGCTTCCTTCTCGATGTCCCTTTGTGTGGTCTGCAAGCAGAAATTATGGCCCAGATTTAGGGTGAGTCTTCCCAGTCCAAACAATATAATCAAGAAAGTTCCCCACAGGAGTGCCTAGCTGCTTAGGTTTTAGTTGTACATGTAGTGAAGTTGACAACTAGCATTAGCCATCACAGCCTTTATTTCCTATATTTAGGGATAATATAAAATTGTCTACTTTTATATTTTTCTTATTAATCTATGAGTTTTGAAAATCTGTTCTGGATGTAGTTCTTTTACGTAATCCCATTCTGTTGCTTTTCATGAGCAGAATTCTTAATATAATAACAGTTTTTTTCTTCACAGTATATTTTGTGTTCCATTTAAGAAATCTTTACATTCCCAGGATCATCAACATGCTTTCTCTATTTTCATCTAATAGCAGATTTAGGGAGATAGAGAAATGGTTTGGGGGTTGAGTGTGCTGTTCTTCCAAAGGCCCTGAGTTCAGTTGCAGTATCCACTTTAGGTAGCTCCTTAGTGCCTGCAACACCAGCTCCAGAGGATTTATGACCCCCCTCTGGCCCCCATGAATACCTGCACTCACAGCACACACATATACATAATTTCTTCAAAACTTTTCAAAGCAGAATCAATCAGGCATGGTGGCACATGCTTGTGATCCCAGCACTCAGGAGGTAGAAGTAGGAGGACCATGAGCCCAAGCCCAACCTCAGCTTTATTGCAAGCTCAAGGCCAGCCTCAGCCAAATAAACAATTGCAAAATCATCCTAAAAGTAGATCTCCACACATGAAATGTCATTGCTATAAGGTGTGGTTTTGTCAGAGGAGCCTGCTGATGGAGTTTCACCAAAAGCAGAGAACTTCCCACAGGGACAGGCCCATCCCAAGTGAGGCTAGGCCAGAAAGAACTTAAATGCCGGCAGTGGGGAAGCAGAGGCAGATGGATCTCTGAGAATCTGAAGTGAGCCTGGACTAATATCTGTACATCTCTATACAGATGCATCATATATTCACACAATACTATTTTTTTTTTTAGATTTCAGTGAAGTATGCTGGTGCATGCCTTTAATTCCAGTACCCAGGAGGCAGGGGCTGGTAGAGCACTTTGAGTTCAAGGCCAGCTCAGTCTACATAGCAAATTGCAGGCTAGGTAAGGTAGCATAGTGAGACCTTGCCTCAAAAAAAAAAGATTTTAATTGTGTGTGTGCACATATACACACATGAGTGGGCATATGCTGTAGATGTAACCAACCGTCTTATTAAATAAGAAACACAGAGCCGATTCAGAGAAGAAAGCCAAGAGGTCAGAACTAAGAGCCTTACCCTTCCTGCTTCAGCTATCCTGCTTCAGCCAAGAGAGCTCTCCGAAAAAAGGGGCCTACTTCCTGTGTGTATGCCTTTTTATAGTCTAGCTGTTCTGCCTTCTCATTGGTTGTAAACCTAAACACGTGACTGCCTTGTCATTGCCTGTATGTACCGCCCTCCAGGTCCTTAAAGGCGTGCGCCGCCACCACTGCCATGCACTTGCTATGGCTCTAAAACTCTGATCCCCAGGCAACTTTATTTATTAACATACAATTAAAATCACATTTCAGTACAAGTAAAATACCACCACATTTCCCCTTTTCTATTTTAATAAAAAGGAAAAAAAGAAAAAGGTTATAACTAACAAAAGAAAAACTATATACAAAAGTACAATAGCTATATACAATATATACAAATAATAAATGTCTAAACAATGTCTAGTCCATTTGTATTTGACAAATTCAGAGATAATAATTTCATTATCCTGTTTTGTTAAGTCCAAAATGTATCTAATTCACTTTCTATCCTAATTAATCTTCAACTATAACTAACTAACCTTCAACTATAACTAACTAATCTTCAACTCCCTCAGAGACCCAAGAAGGAAATAATATTAGCTAACAAAAATAAAAACAGAAAGTGCATGCAAGCAACTTCCAAAAAATTTGTGAGTTGACAGTAACAGCCAGCTGCCTGGACAGTCACCTGAGGTTTCTCCGCAATGCTGGGGCATCATCTTCAGCCTATAGGCTTAGCATATCTGACAGACTCATTTGTGAAGTAGGATGTACACAAGGTCAACAGTTCAACCTCACATTGGGTGAGAGCAGTCCATATACCAGAAACACCTGAATTTCACTAGTGTCATGTCATGATTCAGGATTTTAAATTCTGGAAAATGTTGATGGTTTTTTAATTCAGCTCTCCATTCTTCTTGGCTGTGTACATATGGCTTCATCTCAGCATCCCGTTCTTCTCCACATCTCTCTATCAAATGCCAGTCTACTATTGAGAGGCGTGAGCTTAGTTACTCTTCAAGAATAACTGTTTCAGCTGCTGTTCCATAGCACATCAGAAGCCATCGGCCCACTGCCTGTTCAGCTGCCTTCGAAGAAAAGGGCACTGTACCTTTTCCGAGTTGCGAAGGCCACGTCAGGGATGGTGCCATATTGTCCTGGCCTCAGAAGATGCCTTTTGATAAAGCCATAACCACGCTTGTTTAGGCAAGAATCAGTAGTCCTTTGTTTCATGTCCTGTCTGTCCATTTTGTCATCAGTTGATTCGAGGATACTTTGTTGTCCAGTGGCTAACTTTTGCCACAATGAAAGCTAACTCCATACGCAGTTTCTTCAATGCCCATATTTTCTCTGAAGTAGATTGGTACTGCCAGGAGCCGACATGTCTCATAGTCATAACAAAAAAAAATTTTTCTAAGTTATTAAAACATTTTAAATGCCATATTCTGTAGATCTCTGAAGGGTTTGAAGATGACCTATCTAAAATATATCTGCTCAATTTTTAAAACATATCTAATATGACTACAAGTTCTATTGTAATGTCTAACTACTAACTATCATTTCTTTATATCCTAATAGTTGGTAATAATAACATTCAAGGATCAGAAAATTGCATTGTTAAATGAACGATATAAGTACAATTAGAAATATACATATAGCATTTTCTAACAATATCAATTTCAATATATATAATTTGTATACAATATAAAACAATCCAATCCAATGTAAAGTGTTTAAAACTAGTAATTGTCTTTTTCTTCTTCTTTCTTTCTCTCTCTTTTTTTTAAAATAAGAACCTTAAATCTAATCTGCTTAGTCTTTTTCCTAACCCTTGACAACAACTTGTAACCAACCCTCCTAAACAATGAAAATTATCTCAGACCCAAAACCCATAAAAAGACCAAAAAACCACCCACCCCACACCACCTCTTTGGGAATGTGGGCATCGTATTCTTAAAATTGCTTCCTGCTGGGTATGGGCGAAGTTATCTTTATCCTGAAAGAAAAATTTTAGGTTAATTGTCAAATTCTAGGAAAGGTAACTATATCCTTCATTATCCATTCTGTGTATAATGCCAAAGTTCAGGGTTTATCTCAAGTCCTTATTCAAGTAGTCTTTGAGACTGGATCATCTCAGCTAGTCATCTCAAAATTGCTCTGAGCACCTTGTAGTTCAAAGCTGATCTGTAGATGATGTTTGTCAGCTTAGTGATGTTATTATTGTCCACGTGGAATTGTTGTTGTTGTGGGGCCCCAACTTCTTCCTGGAGACTTCAGTTGATGTTAGGCCTGGCCGTGAATTCCTGCAGAAAACTGATAAGAGACTCGAACACAAAGACATATATATGCAGCTAATTGAAGCCTTTTTTCTAGAATTAATTAGTACTCTATATGACCATTCATATCTTAGCAAAGTTTAAAATGTATCTATCTATCTATCTATCTATCTATCTATCTATCTATCTATCTATCTATATTAATCTTGTAAGTTTTGATATAAAATTTATACTTTAAGAAAAGTTTAAAGAATCAGAATAGAATCAAAGAGTTGAGATTAGTAATAGAATAGTCCCTTAATTAATTTGGCTTTTCTCCTGTCTCATAGCAGAAGATGGCTCTTTTATTCTGGCATGATACAGGGAGTTTTCATTTTCCTTTTAACAACATGCTTGAGTTTAAAGAAGGAGAGAGCCATTCTCCAACTCCAAAGTCAGCTTTAAATTTTAATTGGACTGGGACTATTAGAAGACCAATAGTGTTAAATCTTTAGAGAAAAGCAGAAACAAACATTTAGGAAGACATAAAATTTTTTAGATAATATATACCCATACGCCATTTCACTCTGCTTCCTGGGATAGAGGATTTGTCCCTTTTCTTCAGTTGTCTTATTTGTCCAGTGTTCTTCAGATTCCTTAACCTTCATTCTCCTAAAAGACAAAAACAAAAACCTTTCCCCAAGACTAATTTTGGGGATGTTCCTTTTTGGCAAGTTATTATCTGATTAAATGAAAAGACATGTGTTACTGGTATAAGTTAGTTTAAATTGGATGTTCATGTTGGTTGATGAGCTATCACCTCCTCTAATTAAGAGGTTTCTCTTGTTCAAATCGAACCTTTATCAATTTTGATGGTACCCACAACTTATCTTCTCCTGTAGAAACAAAAGCAAAACCTCATCCCCAGTGTAACACATACCCTGGTTTCCATTCTGAGGTCAGCACATCCTTAAAATATATAGGCTGATTTAATTCTGTAGTTTTTTCTATTATCCAATGTCTCTCTGCAGCTGTTGTTCCTTTCTCATTGGCATTAAGAAAATTCAAAGTTAATAGAGCATTATGCAGTTTATTTCTGGGGGTTTTTGTTACCCCTTTCTGTTTATTTAGCATATCCTTTAGAGTTCTGTTTGATCTTTCTATAACTGCTTGACCTGTAGGATTATGTGGTATGCCTGTAATATGCTTTATATTGTAATAAGCAAAAAACTGTTTCATTTTAACAGAGACATATGATGGAGCATTGTCAGTTTTGATTTGTGCAGGTATACCCATGATGGCCATAACTTCTAGCAAATGAGTGATTACAGAATCAGCTTTTTCAGAACTCAAAGCAGTTGCCCACTGAAATCCTGAATAAGTATCGATAGTGTGGTGTACATATTTCAGTTTTCCAAATTCTGCAAAGTGAAACACGTCCATCTGCCAGATTTCATTCCTTTGAGTACCCTTTGGGTTACATCCTTCTGTTAATGGCGTTTGATTGTAGAAGGAACAAGTAGGACATTTCTTTACTATTTCTTTGGCTTGTTGCCAGGTTATGGAAAAATCCTTTTTTAAACCTTTACTATTGACATGATGTTTTTTATGACATTCTGAGACCTCCAGCACATTTCCTATTAATAACTTATCAATCTCATCATTGCCTTGTGCTAGAGGGCCTGGCAGACCAGTATGGGATCGAATGTGAGTTATATATAAAGGATGACTCCTTTTCCTGATTGTATCTTGTAATTGAATAAATAGTGAAGTTAATTCTGAAGCATCAGGGATAAATTCTGCAGTCTCAATATGTAATACTACTCTTTCAGCATACTGAGAGTCAGTTACTATGTTGAGAGGTTCTGAAAAATCCATTAATACCAACAGAATAGCATATAATTCTGATTTTTGAACTGAATTATAAGGACTTTGAACCACTTTACTTAAATTTTTTGATTTGTAACCTGCCTTTCCTTGTTTGTTGGCATCTGTATAAAATGTACGAACTCCAGATATGGGCTTTTCCCGTACAATTCGAGGCAAGATCCAATCAGCTCTCTTTATAAGATCAATTCTATCGCTTTTGGGATATTTGCTGTTAATTTCTCGCAAAAAATTACTGCAAGCTCTTTGCCAAGGTTCACTTTCTGTCCATAATTTTTCAATGTCCTCCTTAGTTAAAGGTACGACAATTTCTGCTGGGTCTATTCCTGCTAATTGACGAAGTCTCAATTTTCCTTTCCAAATCAAGTCAGAGATTTTTTCCACATAAGTTTTTAATTTTTTATTTGGTTTATTTGGTAAAAATATCCATTCTAATATAATATCTTCCCTCTGCATTAATATTCCTGTAGGAGAATGCCTAGAAGGTAAAATAACCAAAATGCAATCCAGCTTTGGATCAATACGATCCATGTGCCCTTCATGTACTTTCTTTTCTACCAAGGCCAATTCTTTCTCAGGTTCAGGTGATAACTCTCTTGGACTATTTAAGTCCTTGTTACCTTCTAAGGTTTTGAACAAATTATGCAGTTCATCATTTTTTACCCCAACAATAGTTCGTAGATGAGAAATATTTCCAAATAATCTTTGAAAGTCATTAAGAGTCTGTGGTCTATCTCTCCTAATTTGCACCTTTTGGGGTCTAATTTTTTGTAGCTCTATTTTATATCCTAAATAATTAATAGAATCTCCTCTTTGTATCTTTTCAGGAGCAATTTGTAATCCCCAGCAAGGCAAAATTTTCTTTACGTCTTCAAACATTCTTTCTAAAGTATCTGCATTTGAGTCAGCTAGTAAAATATCATCCATATAATGATAAATTATAGATTTAGGATTTTTTTTTTTTTGCTTTTTTTTTTCGAGACAGGGTTTCTCTGCATAGCTTTGTGCCTCTCCTGGAACTCACTTGGTAGCCCAGGCTGGCCTCAAACTCACAAAGATCCGCCTGGTTCTGCCTCCCGAGTGCCACCACCGCCCGGCTAGATTTAGGAAATTTTTTACGTATCACTTCCAATGGCTGTTGTACAAAATATTGGCACAGAGTTGGGCTATTCAACATTCCCTGTGGGAGGACCCTCCATTGAAATCTTTTAACTGGTTGAGAATTATTATAAGTAGGCACTGTGAAAGCAAATCTTTCTCTGTCTTTTTCTTGTAACGGTATTGAAAAGAAACAGTCTTTTAAATCAATAACTATGAGAGGCCATCCTTTTGGTAACAGAGTAGGCAGAGGAATTCCAGATTGTAGAGAGCCCATTGGCTGAATTACTTTGTTAGTTGCTCTAAGGTCTGTTACCATTCTCCATTTACCAGATTTCTTTTTAATAACAAATACAGGAGAATTCCAAGGGCTGGTGGATTCCTCAATATGCTGAGCATTTAACTGTTCTTCTACCAGCTCTTCTAAAGCCTGGAGTTTCTCTGTTGTTAAAGGCCATTGCTGGATCCATACAGGCTTGTCTGTTAACCATTTTAAAGGTAGAGCTGTTGGTGTCTTTGGAAGATCATCAGTTGTTGCGCCCTGTTCTTGTATAATATGGATGGCTGGTGACCACTCAGAATAATGCCTTCTAATATTTCTCTCAGAAACATGTGCTAATTTATGATTTGTTTCTGAGATTGGAGGGATGTTAATCTGAGTATTCCATTGTTGCAACAAGTCTCGACCCCACAAGTTCATAGCTATGTTAGCTACATATGGTTTCAATTTTCCTCTCTGTCCTTCTGGACCTATACACTCGAGCCATCTTGCACT